>NC_092280.1:24477430-24482430 GCF_036320965.1 Panulirus ornatus | reverse complement strand
CCATTCCTGTAGTCCTGTCATCACCCCTGTCACCCTGTTGTCACACACACACCCCCTGCCCCCTACACCGTCACCCTATGCCCTGTGTTACTCCCCCAGGGGGACTGTCACGTGGTAACCTTCTTCCCCCAGTGTGACGAACACGTTACCATGTATCACCAAGTGGTAACATTCTTCCTCCTCCCAGTGTGACGGCGTCCCGTTACGTTATGTTTACTGTTACACCCTCGTCACGATCGTCCTAGGACCCGTGTGACGCCCCGTTACCACGTCTTACAAGGTCCCGTGTGACGATCTTTCCCCCCTCCCCCCTCTCTCCGTCACGGTTTGTTACGGGAGGGTTGGTGGTGACGCCATGGTCACGCTAGGTGACGTAAAAGCGTGACGGGTCAGGTGTTAAGAGAACCCAGAGGTTCCTGTGTTAAGGAGCCACTTGCTGGGGCCCATTAGCAAGGTTAGGATACCCACTAGGAAAGCTAGGATACCCATTTGCAAGGCTAGGATACCCATTAGGGAAGCTAGGATATCCATTAGGGAAGGCTAGGATACCGATTATGAAGGCTAGGATACCCATTAGCAAGGCTAGGATACCCATTAGCGAAGCTAGGATACCCACTAGGAAAGCTAGGATACCCATTAGCAAGGCTAGGATACCCATTAGGGAAGCTAGGATACCCACTAGAAAGGCTAGGATACCCATTAGCAAGGCTAGGATACCCACTAGGAAAGCTAGGATACCCATTTGCAAGGCTAGGATACCCATTAGGGAAGCTAGGATATCCATTAGCAAGGCTAGGATACCCACTAGGAAAGCTAGGATACCCATTTGCAAGGCTAGGATACCCATTAGGGAAGCTAGGATATCCATTAGGGAAGGCTAGGATACCCATTATGAAGGCTAGGATACCCACTAGGGAAGCTAGGATACCCACTAGGGAAGCTAGGATACCCATTAGCAAGGCTAGGATACCCACTAGGGAAGCTAGGATACCCACTAGGGAAGCTAGGATACCCATTAGCAAGGCTAGGATACCCACTAGGGAAGCTAGGATACCCATTAGGGAAGCTAGGATACCCATTAGCAAGGCTAGGATACCCACTAGGGAAGCTAGGATACCCATTAGCAAGGCTAGGATACCCATTAGCGAAGCTAGGATATCCATTAGGGAAGGCGTTCTGAAAGGGGGGGGTGTGTGTGTCAGTGCGTTCTATAAGGGGGAAGGAGATGTCTTAGTGCGTTCCGTTGAGGGGGACGGATGTCTCGGTGCGTTCCGTTGAGGGGAATATCTTTTGCCTCAACAAAGACGGAAATAGTGTATCACCAGACTGACTTGCGACGGGGCTGGGCATCGCCGAGCCCAGGGGCCGTCGTACCAAAAATATAAGACGGAACAAAGAACATGGCTAAGAGGGAGGGTTGATGCCTCCTCCTTCCCCTTAACCACCCCTTGAGCAAGACGGTACGGTCCTCAGACACGACGGTACGATTCTTGAGCACGACAGAGACGTGTGTACGACTCCATGAACGTGTACGACTCCATGAACGTGTACGACTCCATGAACAATCAGGCACGACCCTGGTGCATGACCCCAGCCGTGCATGTAACCCCCAAAGGTTCCAGGAGCTAAGACCTCAAATCGCTGATCTCCTCACGTATATTCTTACGTCTGTAGTTACGTGTGTGTCTTTGGTCTCCATGCCAAGCTACGTCCCTCGTCATATCGACCAGAGATATCTACCAGACGACTTACTACCACAGCATACTGGTCGAATGTAGGTTATCCAGTCCCCAGAAAGGTCGCTGAGAAAGGCTAGGCTAGGGTAAGTGGGTGGGTGGGTGTCTGGTTCCTCCTTCGTCAGGAGCTACGCAACCAGAGGCCTATGGTGTGCATGTGTGTGTGTGTGTGTGTGTGTGTGTGTGTGTGTGTGTGTGTGTGTGTGTGTGTGTGTGTGTTGAGAAGGTCCGAGAATCTTCGTGGACATGTTTGGTTGGGGGGGGGGGGGGGGAAAGAGGTCACCGTCAACGGACGATAAAGCAAGGCGAGAAGTGAGATTAGACCTATATACACAGAGAGAGAGAGAGAGAGAGAGAGAGAGAGAGAGAGAGAGAGAGAGAGAGAGAGAGAGAGAGAGAGAGAGAGAGAGAGCAGCCCCATGCTTTATGCAGGAGCTGATTGATTGAGAAGGCCAGTAAGTGTGTCAGCTGGGGGGATGTTGGGGAGGGAGAGAGGGACGGAGAGAGGAGGAGGCGTCACCCCCCCCCCCCCCCCCAGGGAGGAATGTTTGGGGGGGGGAGAAGAGGAAGGGGCACCCCAGGCCCATCTGAGGGGGTGCGGAGGTAACAGCAAAACAGGGATTGAGGGGAGATGAGGGGGGAGGGGAGATGAGGTGGGAGGGGAGATGAGGGAGGTGGGGAGATGAGGGAGTAGGGGAGATGAGGGGGAGGGGAGATGAGGGGAGAGGGGGTGGGTGTGGCACACCATGAAGCATCTGCTGGGGGGGAGGGAGGTGAGAGAGAGAGAGAGAGTTATGCAGAGGTAGCTGAAAACCCCCAACTCTCTCTCTCTCTCTCTCTCTCTCTCTCTCTCTCTCTCTCTCTCTCTCTCTCTCTCTCTCTCTCATCCTCTGAATGACCGGCCGTGTCGCCTGGGGAGTCATTGATGCCACTGCTACACCACCAGAAGGTCAGGTCAGGCCTGGCTAGGCTGGCCTGGGAAAAGGTCAGAGCGGAGTGGTGGTGGGTTGACCTTCACATACCAGGAGGAGCATCCCCCCCCCCCCACACCCCCTCGCTTCTCATGTCGACAGAGAGAGAGAGAGAGAGAGAGAGAGAGAGAGAGAGAGAGAGAGAGAGAGAGAGAGAGAGAGAGAGAGAGAGAGAGAGATCAATAGTCTCATGGATTCACATGCCATGTACTGTGTGTGTGTGTGGAGGGCCAGCGCCTGGGGGAGCACGCAGTGTGTACTCGACCCATGACCCATCATGGTGTACGTAAATCCTGGCTCAATGAAACTTAGAAACACCTCAACACTGTTTACACACAGCAGAGCCACAGATAGTGGAACTTGACACATGATGACACGAAAGATATGTTTCAAAATCACACACACACACACACACACACACACACACACACACACACATATATATATATATATATATATATATATATATATATATATATATATATATATATATATATATATATATATATATATATATATATATATATATATCATATACATATTCGCCATTTCCCGCGTCAGCGAGGTAGCGGTAAGAACAGAGGACTGAGCCTTAAGAGGTAATATCCTCACTTGGCTCCCTTCTCTGTTCTTTCAAAAAGATGTGGAGAGAGAGAGAGAGTATAGACAGTGGGCTATTTATCAAGTGGGTAGTTTAATAGTAGACTTGACACTGGCATTGAGGTAACAGTATGCAAAAGTTATTGATGATGTTCACAAGGAAAAAGTGGAATGGGATTAATTTTCGTAGTGGTTTACGTGTGTGTGTGTGTGTGTGTGTGTGTGTGTGTGTGTGTGTGTGTCTACTTATTGTCTACTTGTAGGATGTAAGGAGAGAGTTTTCTGGTGTATCATATAACCTATTATTACTAACTATTATTACTAACTTCATTTATGTTATGTTAGCCTAGCCTGAGCCAGGTACCTATTTTATCGACCAATCCTCAGCGGGTGGATGAACAGCTGCGTTGACTGTGGACCGACTGCCGCAACCAGGATTCGAACCCATGCGCTCGACCTTGCAAGGCGCCCCGTCAATAATGCGTCATGGACAGGGAAGCTCACAGCTACACGTCAGTGTGTGCCATGCACCGCTCATTACCCACAATTAGTTTCTTGGTCAATATGTTCATTGGTCGAACCTGACGTTTTCCCAACTCTGGGGAACTACGAAACGTTTTCTTTCATCAAATATCTACAGGCACTTGTCCATTTTCTTTTTTTTCATGACCTCCCCTTCTTGCAGGCCTCCCATCCTTCCTTAAACAGCTGGTACAATCTTTGGTCCACTTCATCTAGACCTTCTCCATCAAGTCAATATGTCTTCTCAATAAACCAATTATGTAACACCCATGACTAACGTATGGTGTACTTCTCTGAACACATGTCTAAGTAATCGAAGGTAATTTAGAGAACAAATAATTTGCATTAAAAAAAATAACTTTCATAGTTTAAAAAAATCTGTGTAATATCAAACTCAAATGTGGTAATTACTTCCAGTATGTATCATGTAAGACCCTTTTTTTCTCAGACTATCACGCCATGAGGGCAATTACCTCATCAAAACGCAAATTACATTCAGGTATGCTGACAAGACACGCGTTGTCCAATTTCCATTACCTATTAATTAAACGTGTGTGTGTAATTATCTATTTGCACTGTACGAGTTGGGAATTTTAAATTGGTAAGGTTTCTGGGATCTCTTGAACTTAATCATACTTTTCAATTTCCTTTTCAACCGTCAGCTTTCTCAATTTCATTAAGGCTTATTCAATCATGTACTTTTTAAATATCATCAAAGTATTTCTTTACACCCTTTTCCAACACAATGCTCCATTAATCTCTTGTTATAATCTTTGATTACCTTATCTTCGCATCTGTACAACAGCTGTTCCTAGTTAAAGAATCATCAATTTCATAATTTCAAGCGTTTGATCAAATCACCTCTTACTCCTCTCACTGTAACTCAGCCTCCCCAGAGCTCCTGTATGATCAGTTCGCTGTATTTCTTCCGTGCTGTAGCTACGCGTGGCAAGCATAATGTAATTGTGGCTCAGTATATATATATATATACATTCAGCAAATAGATTTCTGAACGATCGTTAACGCTCGTTATCAATGTCCTTAATCACCCTTATCGTTTGACTGCAGTGGCTATTTCCTGTGCTATTATCGTATGGTTGGGGGGGGAGGGGAAGTGATTTGGTGACAGTTTCAGTTCAATGTTAATTCCCTAAAATCCTGTGTGTGTGTG
>NC_092280.1:24469930-24474930 GCF_036320965.1 Panulirus ornatus | reverse complement strand
CACAACCTTGTGTATGAACAGAAGCAAAGAACACCACAGAGGAAATGAGAATGTAACTACAAGATCTTTGTGTAGCCAGTAGTATATGCAAGAGGAGGAGGAGGGGTTGGGGGTTAACTCAGGTCAGCGTGGGCTTCATTCACTATGAATGACAAGTCAGGTCATTACAAGTCAAGTAGGCAGGAACCTTGTACATGATCAACACCCTCAGGTCATGAGAGGTCAATTGGGCGGAAGCGTTTTACAAACTAATTCTGTTATCATTGGATGATACTGTGTGTCACTGCTTCTACAGTTTCTCATTCGAATCTGCCACCAGTGCTGTATCATCAGCAAACAATGACTTGACTCACTTTCCAGGCCGCCCCCTCCTCATCCCCTACAGACCATATACTCGGCCAGATCTCTAAGACTCTCGCATTTACCTCCCTCACCATCTCATAAACAGATCAAACAACCATGGTGACAGCATGTACCCCTGTTGCTTGCCAACTTTAACCTGGAACCATTCACTCTCCTCTCTTCCTACTCGTACACATGGCTGATAAAAACTTTTCACTGTTTCTAGCACCTTACCACCCACACTGTATATTCTTAACACCTTCCACAAAGAATTTCTATCAACACTATCATATACTTTTTCCGGATCCAGTTCACCCTCTTTCTTAATTATTTCAACTGCAAATACCATCTCCTCCAGTCGCCTTGCCACATTTCATCTTACGTATGGCCTTCACCACCTCTTCTCTCTTCACCAAACCATCCTCCATGACTCTCACTTTACATACCTTCAATTTGTCACACTGTCATCAAACATATTCAAAAGTCCTTGAAAATACTCACCCCATCTCCTCCTTACTTCATTACAACCTGTTACTACTTCCACTCTTGCCCCCTTCACCGATGCTCCTATTTGCCCTCTTTTTTCAACCCCTGCATCTTCCTCTTAACTTCCTTCCCAATCATTCGCACTCCTTCCCTGTAAGTACCACCAATGCTTTGGACATCTCCCATCACTACGATCACCGTGCCAGCATAACACAAGACCCTTTTCATGCCCACGATACAACTAGAACAACACACGAAAGACACCAAGCACTTACTGCTCATTTGCATACACACACACACACACACACACACACACACACACACACGGCACACAGACGCACACACACACACACACATCGCAACACTCTATGACCTACAGACGTTATAAGGAGAGAAGAGATTCCTAGGGACAGGGACCAAGTGCACGTAAAGCTGCCCCAGGGCCCCTTTCATGCAAGGGTCCTGGAATTAAATCCAGGACCCTCATCTTCCAGGAAGTCTTCCAGATTTTAAAGCTGCGCTGCCACCAGTAGCAGGGAGCGAATTGACTCTTTTGTTTTTTTATTTTGGAATGAGAAGTTTCCTTTTCGACGAGATTGTACTCCGAAGATGCCCTCTCTCGTATTTCACTCGTGGCGTAACCACGGGCGGGCGGAGTCCGGTAGCACAACTCTCTCTCTCTCTCTCCCTCTCTCTCTCTCTCTCTCTCTCTCTCTCTCTCTCTCTCTCTCTCTCTCTCTCTCTCTCAACACAACCAATGAAAATTTTGGGTCAACCTTTTGGTCAGTAAAATCGATATTAGAATGACGGTCTTAAAAGAAAAAGAAGATAAACAAGTGGGACTTTACCCTGAAATCAATCCCAGTTTATCCCACCTGGAGGTCAGGGAAGCTGTTCAAACCCCCAGACAAGACGTTTTGATCCCATAAAACCCCACATCCATAGGCGCCTGACCCACCTATTGGCTACGACGTGTATAGAAAATGAGCATCGCGTTTTTTGCCTGTCAGTTCCCAACAGACAGTGACGTCAATTCAAACGTTCCATAGGCAGGAGATGACTTCAAGAAGTCTGGCAGAAAAAGGATAAAAATATGATACGAATTTGTGCATGACTGTGTGTGTGTGTGTGTGTGTGTGTTCGGAAGGTAACACGAAAATAATTAGATTTTTCCCATCGCTCTTTCGAAAGCAGTTTGGAATTTCACGAATGTAACAGAACCTCGACGAGAGACGCACGTCATCAGACTGTGGTGGTAGTGGTGGTGGTAGTGGTGGTGGTAGTGGTGGTGGCAGAGCGAGGCAAGGCGCCCCCGCCCCCCCCTGGCCTTATATGCACCCACCTCCTTACCTTGCAACGACAATCTCTTAACCCTTCAGTTTTAAGGATTCTGTCGCCATGTTGGAGGAGTGACCAAGTACCGGGAGGGGGGGGGGGTCCACCCTCCTCCAGGATACGAGGGGGGGAGGGGAGAGGAGGGAGGGGAGGGAGGTGAGGGAGGGGAGAGAGGGGAGAAGGGGGTGATGATGCAACTATTGGGGCTGTGGGAGGGTTGTGGGGGGAGGAGGAGGAGGAGGCCCTCCCCTCTCCCCTCCCCCCGCAATGATGCAACTGGGGTTGTGTGTGGGTGGAGGGAGGGTGTTAGAAGACCATCCCCTCCCCATCATCCTCCACCCTCCACCCCACTTACCCTCTTCCACCAAAGACCTTGTGGAGGGAGGTGACGTTTCTCGTCTCTTTTCAACCCGTCCGTCAATCAGTTCGCGGAATAATGCCTTCGGGTCGAGTGTGGAAACCCGCATGGTCAAGTTCTGATAGCCTCATATCTCACAGCAGTAGACCTGATGTTGTGCCTCATGCCAAAGACATTGGGATATTAAACAACGTCCCAACCCTGGGTCATATTTACATCCCAGGTTGGAGGACGTCATCCCACTCTCTCTCTCTCTCTCTCTCTCTCTCTCTCTCTCTCTCTCTCTCTCTCTCTCTCTCCTCCTTCGTTAGTTGGTATGTTGTATGTTGTCTCCTGGCTTCCTCATACAGTGGCACTGCTTGGCTTCCTCATACAATTTCACTGTTTGTCTTCCTCATATAGTGGCACTCTTGCCTTCCTCATACAGTGGCACTGCGTGGCTTCCTCATACAGTGGCACTGCTTGGCTTCCTCATACAGTGGCACTCATTGGCTTCCTCATAGAGTGGCACTGTTTGGCATCCCCATATAGTGGCACTCTTGGCTTCCTCATACAGTGGCACTCTTGGCTTCCTCATAGAGTGGCACTCTTGGCTTCCTCATACAGTGGCACTCTTGGCTTCCTCATATAGTGGCACTGCGTGGCTTCCTCATACAGTGGCACTGCGTGGCTTCCTCATACAGTGGCACTGCGTGGCTTCCTCATACAGTGGCACTCTTGGCTTCCTCATACAGTGGCACTCTTGGCTTCCTCATATAGTGGCACTGCGTGGCTTCCTCATACAGTGTCACTCCTGACTTCCTCACAGTGACACAGGACAATAAAATCACCACAAAGTCTTGGAATGTTGACAGCAATACACTGGGGGGCCACGAATAAAAGATATTAAGAAGAGCAAGAATTATACAAACCTAGGCAAAAGGTTTTCGACAGAATAGAATAAGTGAATAAACTGCCTAACAATGGACCACATTATACACAACATGTGAAAGAATATAACATGACCATAGAGTCTCATGCTGGACCCTCCAGCACGCCCAGCAGGCTTCCATTAATGAATTAACACGCGCTACCCCAGTCAGACCTAACCCGGAGCACGAGGCCATCCACCATATACACTTCCTAGAGTCTAAAAATAAAAATAAAGTTTTTTTTTCAACTTTTCTGCAACTCTCTTGATGTTATGGTGTTATGAAGTCTGGTGCTCATCTTCGTTGCTTTCCTTTGGACCTTCTCTATTAGTTTTTTTTTATTTTTCGTACTTCTTTAAGCGTCTATATACAGTTTTCCAAAAAGAGGGAGCTCTGGCGATAGATTGGGTACAATTGCTTCTCGACCCCAATGTCCCTTTCACACGCTGATGTCCGTGGCTTATCTGCAGCGAGGTAATATTCCTATCGGGCCCGTCTTTCAACGTGTCTCGTTCTTTGTATTTCGTATTTGCTGAGGATGATTTTCATCACTCATGCGTTAGACCAATATGAAGTTTGTCTAAGTCCCCTTGTAAAATGATGCAGTCCTCTCTCTCTCTCTCTCTCTCTCTCTCTCTCTCTCTCTCTTTACTTCTCTCGTGACTTTCGCATCATTCATAAATATATTCAGGTAGGAGTCCAGTCCATTTGGGGAAGTCATTTATATAGACCAAGAAGAGCGATAGTACAAGGGTTGAGCCCTAAGACACACCATTAGTGACTCCGATCCACTTTCAGAAGGTTCCTTTGACATGCGTCCTTTTGTTTCCTCCCACTAAGATAATTTTCTACCTAGTGAAGGAGTCTCTTCCTTATATCTACCTAAAGGTCTAATTTCTTTACCAATCTTCTATGTGGAACCGTGTCAAAGGCATTCTGCCAGCCTTGATACATGCAATTCATCCAACCATTCTTATTTTTTCTCTCTCAAAAAATGGAGCTTACTCTCTCTTAGATGTCTACGAGGTTCTATCCGCATAGCCTCTTTTCCCTGAATCCGCGTTGCCCATTCACTTAAAGCAGTCATCCACCTGCATTCTAATGAGCTGTTCTGGTGCTTTACAGACTACAATAGTCAGCGAAACTGGTCTGTTCTCAAGGGCACCGTCTCATCCTTCTGACATTTGCCCTTTTTCTATTCCCTTGGCACTGCACCGTGATCCACTGAGATCGTGAACACGTTTCAAGTGGCCTGACCAGTGTAACTATAGCCTATGTATGGCCTTCTGAAAATCTCAAGTGATTTCCAAGATCTCTTCGTTTCATCGCATTGGCGCTGGGGCTCGAGTGTCTTCCACTGTGAAAATAGTTTGGAACTTGTCATTCGTGTGTGTGTGTGTGTGTGTGTGTGTGTGTGTGTGTGTGTGTATACCCTCAGAGCCACAGGTCCAGCTGGTCGTGTTTCAGACAAACCTATAATTCCCCTGAGCCACATAATCTGTCCATACGAGCGCATCAATGGATGTCAGCTCCTGGCGCTCCTGACGTCGACCAGCCCGTGCGCGTCT
>NC_092280.1:24447430-24464930 GCF_036320965.1 Panulirus ornatus | reverse complement strand
AGCGAACAAGACGCCAGGCGTAATACTGTTCAGCATAAGAGCTTGGAGTGTTCTATGGCTCGTATAGACCAGAACACGTCCCTCAACCTGACGAAACATTTTCAAAGGTTTACTTTTTAAAAAGTACGTGTGGTGTGGTGTTTAGGCTCCCATATAACCACCTGAACACGAGCGTATTGAAGAAGAGTGTAGTTAGTACATGCAACAAGAGTTTGTAATGGTAACTATACCATACGTTAACATGTTTGCTGTACTCATGTCCCATCAGGTAATAATATATTGACAGACGTGGGTACAACTGTTGGTCTCAAGGCGTTGCTGGAGGTGTCATTCTCTCTCGTCTTTCTTAGCAGAGTAAAAGACTGCTATGTTCTTCCTCCTGTTCTCCTACGGCTGTTTTGCCCTCTTATTCTCAGTGAGACACCTCAAGTGTTTATATCGTGGGCGGGATTCGTGCTCCATCCTGCAACGTCTGACGGGCCTTCCTTGGCCTGGGTTCGAGGGACGGGTTGTCGTGCACACACTCCCCGATAGACGGGTAAATCATGGTTCCCTGGGACTTGCTGAGTCCCAGCGGGTGACGTGTGGGGTAAGGTATGCAGCTAGCAGCTGGGAGGCGACTGGGATCCCCTAGTGACCCCAGACCCGATCGAAACTTGTGAAAAAAAAAAAAAAAAACAGACATTGGCATTTACGTTTCCTGAACATGCCTCGCGCTGCACACTGAGGCATGACAGGTGAGCAGAGCTTGGCTGTAAGGCCACCATCAGAGGGACGGGAACCATGTCATTCATGTCTCGGTTATATTTCACGACTTCTCCTCAAGGGTTAGAATTCCTAGTATCGGTAGAGAGAGAGAGAGAGAGAGAGAGAGAGAGAGAGAGAGAGAGAGAGAGAGAGAGAGAGAGAGAGAGAGAGAGAGAGAGAGAGAGAGAGAGAGAGCTTCTCCTCGCTGTCCTTACATTGCATGACGAACGACTCCCAACACCTCTCTATCCGCCGGGAACACGTCCATCCACACCAACTATTTCTCTCGCGATTATCGCTCCGTCGCATGGCCTCGTGATAATATACTCTCCCTCCTCACTCCATGGCACTACAAGACCTTCCGAAATTCCTGCTGCCGTGCAGAAGACGCCTCATGTAAACTAGTTTGATCACGCTGCAGTAATACTTCTACAGCACCCAACCCGTTCATCAATAGTTCCCTTCTGTAGAACACGACCCGGTGTCTTCTCTTCCTGACCTTTCCCCTTCTACGTTCGCCTTCTTCGACCCCTCCCGTATCTACTTCGACTGAGGGGTGAGTGTGGAGGGGAGTCCGGTAGCGTGAGTGGTGGCGCAGGCCACTGCTGCTCCTGCTGTAGGGTGAGGTGGGTTGGGCCGTCATATCTACCTCGGCACGAGATACAGTGGCCAGGTCAGTGTCTCTGGTCCTCGTGAGGAGGGGAGGAGGATTTCCAGCCCTGTCTGACATCCCCACCTTCTCCCAACGCAGCCCTTCCCCCTCCACGCCCTGTGGGTAATTACAACCTGGCAATCAAATGGAAATCACAACCCGAAACACCCCTTAAAATCCCCTGTGGGAGTGGGGGGACGATAATCACTGGGGATGAAGGACGTGTCAGTGGATGGAATGTATTTCGGAGATTTAGTTTTTGGGGTCGGGGTTTCAAGGGGAGGGTGGGAGGAAGGACGCTGCGTCACCGCCAGACATGCAAGTGACCCCGAGCCTCACCTCGCCAGCAGGCCGACACCACGCCCGCGTCTCACGCAAAGACCAGGGCGACGCGCTGTCCACCTCCCACGCGACACACACACACACACACACACACACACACATATGGCCTTTCTAAGGGGCCCAGATTCACCCCCTGATCAAGTGGAAACCTCGAGATAAACGCGGGAAAGATCAAAGTTCACAGAGGAACCTTTAGAGAAAGATCGACAGTGAGGAAAAGCTGAAATGGACGTCAGTCGAAACATTTTCAGGTCACCGTTGATGTACTCTGGCTGACCAGGGCGGCGGTATGGCGTGAGGCACGATCGTCAGCTGGCGTAACATAGTGCCTCCTGCGTCAGCCACTGTGGTGGCTAATGTTACATGTGGTGCCCCCTTGCCAGACGTGGACAGTTTACCCACGTAACCCACCTATGTTACCTGTGATGCCCCCTTGCCAGACGTGGACAGTTTACCCACGTAACCCACCTATGTCACCCGTGGTGCCCCAACCAAGACGTGGACAGTTTACCCACGTAACCCCCGTATGTCACCCGTGGTGCCCCAACCCAGACGTGGACAGTTTACCCACGTAACCCACCTCTGTCATCCGTGGTGCCTCCTACCTCTTGACAGTCATCCAAAGTAACCTTACGCTATTGCAGCCGCTGTCAACCATGGTGCCCCGTATCGTGCCTAGTTTAACTATATTGTCAACACTAATGGTTCTCTGTCTGTCTGTGTGTGTGTGTGTCTCTCTCTCTCGCCGTGCATCATGTTCACATTATCCCTCCTCTCATTATTTGATCAGGTGTTATCAACAACATATTCTTTTCCTCTCCTTTACGATCACTTCTGAGTGTTTTTTTGTTTTGTTTTTTGACACTCAGTCCTGAAGGCATTTCCTCTTCTTTTGGCCCTCTTGGTTGTGACGCTGAGAGAGAGAGAGAGAGAGAGAGAGAGAGAGAGAGAGAGAGAGAGAGAGATATGGTCTGAAACTAACGGTTTACAGATGTCCTTAAAGCAGCTTTCGAGACGCTCTGAACCCTCGTTACCAGGGATGGATCACTCAAGAGACGCCTTCACTCTTAGGTTATCGTACGCAGACATAATAAGGCCATCGTACTCATACAAGGGTTCAGTTATCGTACTCACAAGCCATCGTACTCACAAAAGGTTTAGTTAACGTACGTCCAAGTCTATCTTTTTTTAAGTGGTTAAGTAACTCGAAGAGATAAGAGGGGATACGCCTCAGTGGTAGCTGGGATATGAGAAGGGTCCCAGAATGAAGGGCACGTGAATGAATAACATTATCAAAGGATGCAAGAGCATTGGAATTCCAGATGTCCCTATACATCTCAAGAGATAATTCCAATCCTCTTTCTCTCGAATCCCCGGATGTGACAGACGTATATATATAAAGCCATTGAAATCCCTCTTTCACGAAGTAGATATGTCGCGAACCTCAATGGTACGATAGATAAAAAGATAGATAGGTAGATAGATAGATAGATAGATAGATAGAGAGGTAGATAGATAGATAAATAAATAGACAGAGAGATAGATAGGTACTTCAGAGAAGAAGAAGCTTTGCTGAAACCTCCAAACGATTTAAACCTATTGATTAATAAGGGAAAAAAATATTATAAGGGAAAAAATCATATGAAAAAATTTTTCCTCAATATAGATATAGAATTTCTAAGACTAGTTTTGAATGACCCCAAATCAAGTTGTAGAATCTGTTTATGCAAATGACAGCAGCACAGCTGTCACAACAAGTCCTGTGCAGCAGTAGCAGCAGCCAGTCACCACAGCAGCTGTGCAGCAGCACACAGCAGTAACCACAATACAGGTAACGATATGTTATCCACAGAGGCAACTCAACCCGGATCAAGGGACATGCGACGTGCGTGGAGGAAGGGGGAGAGATGGAGGAGGTGACGTGGCCCGCACACACGCACGCACGTGTGTGTGTGTGCGTGTGTGTGTGTGTGTGTGGATGGGGTGGAGACAGAGGGGGGTGGAGGGGGAAAAGAACGTGGTAGAACGCGCCTCACGCACGCCCCGAACTCACGTGAACGCCGGGCAGGGGCGAGGGTGGAGGAGGAGGGGTTTGGGTGGGTTGGACGCCGGAGCGCAGTAACGTGTGACGGTGGAGATCGATGCTATGTGTCGACCCTGTCTATGGTCGCCGCTACTGCACCACCACGTGTCTGGGCCCTTCCTGGGACCACGTGGTCGGTGTTTGGCCTACCTGGGACCACGTGGTCGGTGTTTGGCCTTCTTGGGACCACATGGTCAGTGTTTGGCCTTCCTGGGACCATGTGTGTGGGTGTGGTCCGACCCTAGAAAGAGGTGGGGGAAGTCGGGTGTGGGGGAGTCTGACACACTCCAAGTCACACAAGACCTTCTTGAATATTCAAATATCTATCTATCTATCTATCTATCTATCCATCTATCTACCTATCTATACATAATGTCAACACCGCCCAGTTCACGGAAATAAAGAGAAGCATCGCCTTTGCAGCACCTCACAGGCTGCCGGATCACACAAGCGCTGTGTAAGAATGGATCCAAAGAGTTCTTCATCAGCAGGTAAGGCTCAGAGCACCACAGCAATCTGGATGAACAGCAATCGTACATACACTTCGAGAGACTCTCTGTGTCAGATGGGAGGTTCAACCTAGAGATGGGGGTGTATCCGACCCACACAAGGCAGGTAACTTCCACTTGATTTCAAATCAACCAATTAGTAAGTCATTCTCTGGACGATTTCCTTTAACTCTCAAGGTATTTTTGCATTTCTAGATTCTAAATAGCCATTTGAGGCCCCAGGTACAAACGCAAGGTCGTTAGACACAAGGGTCGTGCCGTCGTGCTCAAGGGTCGTGCCGTCGTACTCAAGGGTCGTCCCGTCGTGCTCAAGGGTCGTACTGTCGTGTTCAAGGGTCGTGCCGTCGTGTTCATGGGTCGTGCCGTCGTGTTCAAGGTTGTACCGTCGTGCTCAAGGGTCGTACCGTCGTGTTCAAGGTTGTACCGTCGTGCTCAAGGGTCGTACCGTCGTGTTCAAGGGTTGTACCGTCGTGTTCAAGGGTCGTACCGTCGTGATCAAGGGTCGTACCGTCGTGCTCAAGGGGGTAATCACAGTGCATGGTGTTTGCATTAATTCATGCAAACCATTTCACGTATGCAGCCGACCAACTGCCTGGCATTCATGGAGTCAAGCCATGAGCACCAGCTTGCCCACTCTCCCACACTGCGGGAATCAAATGGCCTCGTTACATCCGAATTAACGATCGTTATCCACCCCTCATTACTGACCGTTACTTGAATCATTCTTTTCTTTTTTTTTCTAATCTATTTTCCCTCTGTGTGTCAACGACCGTTACCTTTCCCTTCCTCCCCGACGTAAATTACCAATTTCCGTGGTCGGTTCCTGAACCACCTTCCCTCCCCCTAACCACCATCACGAACTGGTGGTATGATTGGCTCTCTTATGAATGGTTAGGCTACATATACAGCTCACCTGATTTCCTACATAACAAACATCTCACCTGTTCTCATTACAAACAGTTTGTTAATCATTTCATTATCCATAACTATGCGGGCTATTCTAGCATTTGACGGAAGGCAGTTTGTCTCCTTAACTATCCTTCTAACGATGGTCTCCGGGGACAGGTTAGGGATGATTTCGATCCTCCATGTCATCTTAACTCACATGCTATTTCCCAGCTGGATAATAATCACATCAAGAAATTTTTTTTTTTTGGAGTTTGTCTAGGTCCCCTTGTAAGTCCATGCAATCCCACTCGCTCTTCCATTTCTCTCATAGCCCTTACAGCACCTGAAGCATAGTTAGATAGGAGTCCAAACTTTCAAGCCTGTCATCCACACAGATCAAGAAGAATAACGGTCCCCAAAACAGAGCCATGTGTGTGTGTGTGTGTGTGTGTGTGTGTGTGTGTGTGTGTGTGTGTGTGTGTATTGTTTGGACTTAAGGGTCTCAGAGTAAACACGGGTGAGAGCTTTTGCGCTTTGTTCTTCTAATGTTTCAACTCGTTCAGAATCCTTCTTCAGGGAAAAAATTGGAATATACAAACATATGGGACTATGTATACATATATATACATATGTAAACATATGTATCATCCCCGTATGTTCACTCCTTCACCTCACTGAGAGACGGAACCACGTTCCTTCCCATTGGTGTAGATTCACCTCCCATGTCTTCTTGTTCCTTCACCCACATGTTTTGTTTACCCTTATTTTCGTCGTCAGTCTGACCCACCCCACAAGTCCATCCCGGTTGTTCGTGACGCCTGCTAAACCTATGTGGGGCTCCTAAACATATGTGGGCTGCTTCCAATGCTTTTTGCACTTGTTTGCTTAATCCTTCATGCATCCCTTTAGCCGCTTGCCACCTAGGTAGGTGTTCATGCTTGTTTACATGGATAACAAATGCTATCGATATCTTACGATGACGTAATTCAACCTCACGTTCACCGAAACGCTCGACTATACCCCAACCAATGTTTCCCTATAGTTCATATATGATCAGACGTAACAGCACCACGCTATCGTCGTTAGTACTTCTCCCACTTTTTGTATTTGCTCATATACAACGCCGTCCTTGAATTTAGGACTTGATGTTTCCCAGTCTATCTGTTCCTCTACCTCCACGAACTCATTCATTCACATTCTCATCGCCCTCAAAAATAACCCAGTGATTACTTCATTCTTCGTTCGAATGCTGATGAATGAAATCATTCTTCTTGGTGTGTTACTTCTACACTAACATTACATCCTGGTTAGACCTCTACAGTAATGTGGTTAATATCTATAATCAAATTCTTCACTACTCTTAGTGTCAGCCATTCTAACCTCGGTAACAATTACGATTACGTCATCCACATATGTCAACCTATGGTCATGTACCTGTGTGCACTGAAGTCCGTGGAAATATAAGAACTATGCAAGTTAAGTGGCCAGTGATTCTTGGAAAAAAGGTCAAACAATGTGAACATTGCACATCAATAGACCTCACATGGCTGCTAAGCAAGATCACATCACCTTTTCTTTTTTTTATCAGAGTTTTACAACGAGATAAAGTCTCAGCAAAAGTGATTTTTCACTCATGGTATCAACTCAAAAGAGGCGAAGTCTGGTAACACCTATATATATTCACCTCACAGGGAGTCTAATCTTGTTAAAGAACTTCCCACACCAAAAGAACTCATCATTTCCCTGCTACTGGAAGCAGTACAGCCAGCAAGATGCAGGACCCCCTAAAAAAATTTCCACGATTATTTTCAAAGAAAGGTGTCCTGGGATGATTATAAATAAATACTAAAAGCACACCTTACCTTATCTTCCTGCCAAGGGTTCCCTTCTATGGAAGTTCCTACAGCAACCAGGAAGGCAGCCACGTCCACTGAGTAGGAACACAAGTATAAAGTGTAGTGATCATTGTGTGTGTGCATATATACTATTAGGACTGTTATCATCAAATAATTCCAGGACACCTCCTATGCTGGCTCCTGCAGATCCAAGACTCCCTCGTCAGCAGTTGAGAAATGAATGGACTCGTTTGGAGCGAGATTATCTTTGAGGTACTCCAACTATAAGAGTTGTTAAGGATAACTTTACACTTGTGGTGTAACTCCAAGCAGGTTTGAAATCCTATAAGGCATGTGTATGTACATCTATACACATAAACAATTCAACCGCTCCACACTAAACTATGCCTCACCTTCCTGGTCTTCCACCGAGCTCTCAAAAGCATATGTGACAAAGCTGAATAACTGCACAAAACAGAGCATTCAGAACAATCACTGGTCGCCTGGCAGCTACAAATACTCAACACAATGATACAAAGTTCCTCACCAATACATTCCAGTCTCAACGTGCTCAGCGTTCGATCCTTTGCAACAACAACACTAGCTAGACCCCTCCCACCCAAACCACTTCATAAATAACCTTTAAATCCCAAGTAGAAATGAAAAGGTTACCTGTGCCTCACACCTCAGCAACCTCTACTGACAGAACCACCCACCCCCAGCCAAGTGTAATCGTAACACAACACATACACAAGCACTAAATCAATGCTTTCACAGCTCATTCTATAACATCATCCCATCAGACATAAACCCATCAGACACCACACTCCCTAGACAAAGAAGGGTTACAATCTTTCCTGCTCACGCTCTGGACAACGCCCACCTCTATACGTTCACACAAACAGCAACACATCCCAGGACCATTCACGTCTAAGAGGCAACAACCATAGTGGATGTGCTGAACAATTGCTGCTCAGATGGCGTGCACTCTCCACACACACACACACACACACATACACACACACACGCGCTAATCACTATGTGTTATGACTAATGGTCCCACCCTGTGGACGTGGCTGACTTAACAGGCGCTGTTAGAGCATCATAAAGCTAGAAGAAACCCCTCTGAGGCAGGAAGGAAAATAAGCATAAATGTTTTTGTAACTCATTTATTAAATTATGTTTATATACCGATTAACTTTATAATGATTCATAAAAACATTTGCAAGATGTTCTCAAAGTCAGGTATTAAAAATAGAGAGTCAAACATCGTCATTTGATGGCGATAGACAGAAGTTTTTGCTAAGCAGGGCAACCGTATCTTATCCTTCTTATTTTTTTTTATCTCACAACAGAAAACGATGGTGGAGACGTCAGACTTCGTCTCTCCAGACCGTATTCACAATCCAGTCCAGGTAGTACTCAATACGAGTGTATAGGCCTGGGACAGCAGTGCCCTTGCATTCTAATATCCCACGGGACACCAATCCTACTACCTCCTGTGAGCAAGCTTCACTCCTCTCTAACATCAGGGGTCCTCCACTGTCACCCTGTAAACAGAATTTATATTACTAATGTCATCATCAGGCTACAGGAAAGTGTTACCAGACTCTGTCAACATGGGGTGGGTGAGAGTGGTAACACTGCGAGTATGAATGGGGGATCTCACCCCTGGAGGAGGTTGTGTCACCATGAGATGGATGAGAACACAGTTTATGTTCAGGGTCTTCTCATCCTCAAGGAGCCAACCTTACCCTCCTACTGAAGTGTATGATGTCCTGAGTTTGCATATATAACTACTACTACTACTACTACTACTACTACTACTACAACTACTACTACTACAACTACTACTAATAATAATGACAATTATAATATCAATGTTAAAAAGACATTCTACAAATTCATCATATTAGTGTAAGAGGATTAATGTAATCTATTACTATCCATATTGTATCTAATCAGGATTTCTCATATATTACAAATCATTAATCATATTAGTGTACGAGGATTAATATAATCTATTACTATACATATTGTATCATCTATTAGGGTTTCTATCTAATACATCATGCAGCAAGACTTCCTCTCTCTTGGCTCAATTACTTATGTTAGAAATGCCACTGATAAAATCTGAGCGAGAAACTCCAAGATATCCCCAGCCCAATGATTTACAGAGGATCTCACTTCTCCTCCTTTCTGCTCAAGGATTCTCTCCTATGGGGTTCCTGCAGCGATCAGGAAGCAAGCCAAGTCTACCGGACGGTACCCCCATTTCAAAAAAGTATGCTGGTGTTATGTGTATGTGTGTGTGTGTGTGTGTGTGTGTCTAAAAGGGTCTATGTCTCGCGAAGTGATGCTTAAAATTGGCTTGAGGAGGTGGTTTGTTCAGTGCTCGTTTGGTGATTTCAGGACGCATTTGGTGTCGTTATCACCCGTGCTGGATAGTCTGCAACCCCATTTTCTGGTTGTGAAAGATTATAAATCCAAAGACCACGTACACACGTACACCAAATACCGTCACTGTATACTAAACATTTCTTTTCTTTTGAGATGCCATTCCCAGCAACAAGGTTACGTATGGGGAGGGGGAGAAGACGATACTGGCTACAACTTCTCATGAACCTTACCTGACAAGAGCCTTCATCTTTCTCATCGACGCAGATAATGCTATCTGTAATCCCGACTGGGTAGGTATTAGAGGATCTCCGGAGGTTAAAGGTGCTGTGCTGGTCACATGCATACCTGGATATGCTCCTCACTTCTGCCTTCCTCAGCACATTAGATGTAGGTTCTGGTGGCAAGGATCACGATTATTCAGCAGTGAAAGAATGAACTTATTATCTTATATATATATATATATATATATATATATATATATATATATATATATATATATATATATATATATATATATATATATATATTCTTTCTTTTTTCATACTTGATTGTTGTTTTTCACATTAGCGTGGTAGAGCCGGGAACAGACGAAGAAAAGCCTCATCCACTCACATCATTTCTTTAACTGTTATGTGTAATGCACCGAAACCACAGCTCCCTATCCACAATCAGGCCCCACAAGACTTTTCATGGTTTAACCCGGATGCTTCACTTGCTCTGGTTCAGTCCATTGACAGGACGTCGGCCCCGGTATACCACATCATTCCAATTCACTCTATCTCCTGCACATGTTTTACCCTCATTCATGTTCAGGCCCCTAGTTTTTTTTCCAGTCTATCCTTCCATCTCCAATTTGGTCTCCCCGTTTTCCTTGTTTCCTCCAATCGACACACATATATCCTCTTTGTCAACCTTTCCTCCCTCATTCTCTCCATGTGACCAAACCATTTCAGCACCTCTTCAACTGTCTCAACCACACCCTATTCATTACCACGTATCTCTCTTACCTTTTCATTACCTACTCGATCAAATCACCTCACACCACAAATTGTCTTCGAACATTTCATTTCCAATACATCCACCTCCTCCACACAGCCTTATCTAAAGCCCATACCTCGCATCCATATAATATTGTTGGGATTATTCCTTCAAACATACCCTTCCCTGAAAGGGTAAGACAGTTATGAGGTTGAGAGATTGGAAGAGTCTTCTGAAATGGGTGGGACATATGGAGAAAATGAGTGAGCAAAGATTACATAAAAGGATATACGAGTCAGACGTAGAGAGCAAATTGGGGGTGGAAAGAAGTGACAAAGATTTGAGCGTTTAGGGCCTGAACATGCAGGAGAATGAAAGGCGTGCACAGGATAGAGTAAATTGGAACGATGTGGTATACTGGGGTCGACGAGCTGTCAATGGACTGAACTAGGGCACGAAAAGTGTCCGGGGCAAACCATGCAAAGCTCTGTGGGGCGTGATTGTGAATGGAGAGCTATAATTTCGGTGCATTACACATGGCAGCTGAAGAATGGATGCGAGCAAATGCTGGCCTTCCTGGTGCTACCTCGCTAATGCGGGAAACGGCAATCAAACATAAGGGAAAAAAAAAAAATACATGCTACAAGCATTCACAATTTCATATACAGAATCTACGTTCGAGAATCTATTCTGTCATGCATGATTTATACATCTATATGTATACAGAGAGAGAGGGCTAGACACACACCTCCTTCACCAGTCTTGCCCCATCCAGCCACCACGAGCTGTTCACCTCCTTCAACTCGGTTGTTCTTGTATGGCAGACAGGCAGGCTGTATTCTGCGACGGATGGGAGCCTGTCCATAAACAGAAAATTCTTAGAAAAAAAGAATAATAATAATTTCCATTGTTTTGGGACTCATTATTTCTACACCTGAATACCCAAAGCTCAAATTTCTTTGCATTCTGCCTGTCACATACAAACACACACACACACACACAAATAGACTTCCGAATCTTATTTTCAAAATCGAAGACATTATCCTAACTACAGTAAAGCAAGCAAGCAAGTATGCTCGCGGGTCATGATATTTCTAAGAGGGTGGATCCATGAAGAAAATCAGACTGGAAATAATACCTGATAATACATATGTAAGGACTGATAGTGAATGTGGGAGAGCTACTGAGTACAGCTTATATTTCAGAACACTTCTTTCATCCATTTTTGAACGCTTCTTTCATCCATTTTTGAACGCTTCTTTCATCCATTTTTGAACGCTTCTTTCATCCATTTTTGACCGCTTCTTTCATCCATTTTTGAACGCTTCTTTCATCCACTTTTGAACACTTTTCACCTATCTTTGAACAAACAATTTTATAAACTTTACGAGTTGAGAATAAATCATTCAAACTAGTGAGGAAAAAAATATTGTAAAAAGTTTCTATTTCAGGTTAAAAAAAAAAATCTATATAACCCATCTCCAATGATTGATAATAATAATAAATGCTTTCAGGTATGACGTTGAAATGAGAGAGAGTGTGTACGTCTTCCTTCTAAATGCTTTTCACAGAACAAAAACAACAACAACAACAACAACAACAACAACAACCCCCACCACACCATCACCACCAACCAACCTTCAGCCCCAGCTGCAGGAGGGCGATGTCATTGTAGCGTCGTGGTAGATCGAACTCCGGATGGACGACAATTCTGAGGACGTTCACGACGAAAGAAATCCCTTGTTCCGCCTCACGCAAATCATGGGCGCCGAGACGAACAGCGATCTTGTCACGTCTGTGTAGAAGAAGCAGAGTTTAAGATGTCACAGGGCCTTGGTACGTAGATGGGAGGTGGCAGACCAAAGAAGAGTTTAATGACCTGTATGATAGATAAACTGGTAGGTGAGAGTAGGGACATGACACAGTAAGTTAAGATGGAGAATTCCTGCCCGCATCTTATCATGAAACGGAAACGTATGTGGTACACTGGCGTTCAAAACATTAATCTCATTAGAAAACCTTGGCTTCACATAACAGACTCTCCAGCTAAGGTATAACATGCATAGACGAGGAGGAGTGTTCCTCCCCCACACAAAAAGAGACTGGTTATCATGTAGAAACGACTGTCAGCAACATTGAAGAAGATCTTGTGCTGGTGTACCTTCCAATAACACTTTTTTTACATGCTACAAAAACAGTAGGGAGGTGACTGAGGCAAATACTGTTTGTGCTGAAGTTCAATATCACGTATAGTACAAGAGTCCCGCTCTCAGGTCCCAATACAAATCAAAACATATCTATAATCTTTGACATCAAGCTTAGCATTTTCAGTTTCTCATTTGAACATCTCAGCACCTAACGCTACAAACCCAGAGAATACCAAGATACATAAGAATGTCATAAGGGTGTCTGGGGAGTATGGACATGAGGACAGAACACCGGAACGAAACTTACGTGATGCAGTGAGCCGCAGTCAGTACCCAGTCCTGTGCAATGAGCGAGCCACCACACACATGGACAGATCCTCTTTCGGTTTCTGCCAGGATAACTGCCTGAGGTTGGAGAGAGACAAAGAGATAGACTCACTTTCTAAGGTTTGGCATGTATCAGGTAGATGGAGGAGGGGTGATGATCCTCCTAAGATGCCCCATTCATCTCAGAGATATGAAGCATTTCCCTTCAATATTGCAGAAAGTAATATCATTTCATGATGGAGGTATGACGCAGGGGGAAGGACAGAGACTATCTCTTCATTAGGAAGGAGGAGGGATGGTCAGTTGGGACAGTGAGTGGTTGGTGACCCAGTATGTGGGAATGAGGCTGAAAATACGGGTGAGATCAACTGGGAGGAAAATGTGTGACAATTTATTCATGAGATTAAGAGACTGTCTTTTCATTGGTCAGGATCAGGGACGCCTTCACACTGAGAACGAAAATGTCCCTAAACTTGAGAGAGGGAGGAAAAGGGTGTTGCTACAGTACTAGGAAGAGGTATAGTCAAATGAGCAAAGGCTACAGGAAAGAGAGATGCTAACTAAAGTGTTATTGCTGAGGTGTGGTTATGTTAGATTGTGAAGTGTTGTAGCTAAAGTGTAGCTGTGTTGGGTGGTGGAGTGTTACAAGTGAAGAAGGGAGTGGAAAGTAATTATATGTTTTTAAATCACTTATATGGGAAGGGAGTTCTTCACTTGGGGTCCTCACCTCTTGAGCAATTTTTACCATACAGCTAAACTTTCTGTATGCCATCTGCATTAACCATATCTTCATTTATTCTAACCCAATCCTCCACTACGCTTATACTGTAGAACTACTTTCTAATATCTTGTTTTTAAACAAGTTTCTTTTTTCATCTCATGTTATGTCCTCTGGTTGTTCTGTCCCTTACATCTTTCGAAGAAATGTTTCTGTCTGTGTCATCAGTTCTAAAAACTTAAAAAGTTTGTGATTAGGACGACACTAAATCTTCCACAGTGGAGAAGTGAAAAGCCTCTAATCTTTCCCCTGTAACTCAGTTGTTTTCATTTGGTAAGTGCAGGATTTAGACTCTGGTGTGGTAGTGTCAGGTGGTAAAGTAATATAAGGCTGTGGTGTGGCAGTGACAGCTGGTGGAGTCTATCATATACTCGAAGTAACACAGCAGTTCTGTAGCTGTTGCATGATATGTTCGTAAGAGGGAGGAGGAGATGGAGATGATGATGATGATGGCCAGAGTATAAAACAGCTGGAATACCATGAAGGCAGACTACACTGAGGTATGGGAGAAGCCTCATGCTGGGCATGGACTGTGGAGAGGGAGGACGGAGCAGCAGGAGGAGGAGGAGGAGGAGGAGGTGATGATGTATACATATACTAACCATATGAGGGAATTCGCCTACAAGAGCTTCTTCGCCACCTCGGACGAGAGGAATCGTCACCGAACAGGAGCTGCCGCTGTTCTTTCGCTGTATCTGCCAATCCTGGCACTCTGCAAGAAAAGAGAGAAACATAAGTGTCTTGGTCACGTCTCTGGTGCAACCCCCCCACACATGGATGTTCACCGGGATTATTATGGCGCATCCAAGGGCTATCCTCAAGAGAGACGAGGAGGTCTTAGTCTATCACCACGACGACGTTTGAGGTTCTTAAAGTACGCCAGGGGATCCGAGGGGGCCAAATGGTTATCAAGAGAGCGATAGGTGACCCCAGACGACCATCAGAGGTCACTTAGACTATCCTATATAGATAGATAGTTAGGGGGAAAACAGAAAGAAAGAATACGAATGACAACCGTACAATCAAACTTATCTTTCCCCTCTCCGAGAAGGACCGCAGTTTACCCTTCTTCAGAAGCTCAGCCTAGTGAGCTCCGTCATACAAAGAACCAAGATGGGACCTCTAAGAACACCAGCTCTACCATGGAAACTCTAAGAACACCAGCTCTACCATGGAAACTCTAAGAACACCAGCTCTACCCAAGGAAACTCTAAGAACACCAGCTCTACCATGGAAACTCTAAGAACACCAGCTCTACCCATGGAAACTCTAAGAACACCAGCTCTACCATGGAAACTCTAAGAACACCAGCTCTACCCATGGAAACTCTAAGAACACCAGCTCTACCCATGGAAACTCTAAAGAAATACAAGGACCTACCAATACCAGCTCTATGAAATTCACTGTAACTCATGATGGAGCTTTAAGGTAACCGACTGACCAAACAAAGGAGCTCTAAGATCACTAACAAAGGAGCTCTGGGATCATGAACCAAACAAGGAGCTCTATGAACACCAGGACTCCCCCCCCCCCTAGTAGCTCTATGTACGACCACAACTACCCAAGCAGCTGTCATTACTGATGATCCATGAGAATAAGAGTCACAAGTGCAAACCTTAAGAGCTTTTAGGTCACCTGTGGTAACCCTGATATGGTTTAAGGTCACGGCTGATAATCACAAGAGGTTAAGGGTCACCAATGGTATTTTCAAGAGGTTAGGCATAACAATCACTGACCCAGGAGGTTTTAGGTCACGAGCAGTGCCAGGAAAGAGGTTTCGGCGAAAGGTCATAGCCATTACCACTTAGAGGTCAGGGGTCATCAGTATAAAAACCAAGAGGCAATACGTCAAGAAGTCATAGAGATGTCCCTACGAATCACCAAATGTAGAACATGTGAATAACACAAGTTTTACAATGAAAAAGGGATTTTTGTTAATGAATAATGAATGATTATATAAAAAAGAGACTGCAATACACCACCGTAACATCATAATCTTCATAATAATTTCACCATATCCTTAAAACGTCAAATAATCCACTTCAAAATAAGTTAAATAAAATACTTTTCCATACCATATTGGCAGAATAGAATATAGAATTCATTTATAATAGAAAAAAACAAAAATCTATCATACAACATTACTATCAGAACAGGAATAAAAAGGACCCTGAAATCACCTTCAAAAAAAGATAAATGATTCGAGTCGAACTTACTCCTACGTGCAATTGCAGCAGAATTGGACCTGCAGCAGACGATGACGCCACTAAAGTCTATATTACTGCAGAGTTTGAGGCGTCCCACGCTCTCAGCAGACCCGCCCTCGCTCAAACACTCCTTCAGATCCTTACAACGGCCTCTGGTTTCGTCCACCCGGGTGCATACCTCACCCAAGCGCTGGGCCCTGGCTAACCACACACCTGCAGGAAAATTTGGTAATGAGCAACGGGTCGTAATTAGTCATGTTAGAACACCAATATGATTCGAGGGCCAAAGAGTCAATAAAAAAAGGGTGGGTGGGTTTGTTTGGGCGACCTTAACGATGGTTGGTATGACCCTCTTGGCTATATCTATGTCTGCCTGACCTGAACTTGTAAAACCTATTAAGGGTCAGGTCAATGAGTTAGGTCACAAGGAGAATCATAAGGTAACAATGTGAGACAACGAGTTTAAACAATGGGAAAGAATTCAGGCAATTATTTATCTGTATGGTAATGTCGGTCAAAAATGACTACATGGTATTGATAACTATTAATCAGTCATTTATTTATTTCTAATTACTCTAGGACCAATTTCTATGAAAGAGAATTGGCGTTACCCCAAAACCTCTTTGTAAAAGCTACTGCGCCCCAAAGCTGCGCTACATCCAGCTGCAGGAAAATGTCGACTCCTTTGGAATGAGATTTAAAGAGACTCCATTTTCACACCAAGAGTTTTAAAAAAGCCACTAGTGAGTTCCTCGCTGCAATGGAGTTCACCCTGCCCCTGCTACTGGGTGTAGAGCAACATTAGAGCCGCAAGAACCCCCTGGAAAAGGGGGGCTGGGGGCCCCTTTCATTACAGAGAAGGTTCCTGGGGTAATTCTACCACATACGGGAGCGTATAAAGAGAGGCGAATATCATCTACTTTCATATCTCTAATGTATATCAGAATCTATACATCTGTCACATTTATATTCCATGATTTGACACACACACACAGACTTCCAGAGACGACAATACACAAAAGGGAAAGGAAACTCACCCAAAAGTAGAGAGACAATCTGGTAAGTGTACGGCGCCATCTGTGGACGAGAGAATGTATTAGTCAATTATCTATTGGTATTCTTACCCTGGCTAAGTCAACCACCCAACCCCGTCAACACTACCACCACCACACAGACACACACACACACACACACACACAGACACACACACAGACACACACACACACAGACACACACACACACAGACACACACACACACACACACACACACACACACACACATACACACACACACACACAAACCTGTTTGTATTCAACTCTGGGACGGAGGACGCCCCTGGCGGCTGGGATATCCCAAAGCAGATATGGGGAAAGCCAGTGACGTAACGGGAAACCTTCACTGGACGTAGCCACTATAGCAAGGGGGACTGGAACTCATATAGGCGGCTTATATAGGATATAGACCAAATCAGTGAGAAGGGCTGATACCCTAAGGTAAAAAAAAAAAAGAAGAAAAAAACTCTTAACACAGTGACATGGTGGATGACGTCCCATAATTGCTCAAGCTGAACTGTTTTCAGTAATGCATTCTTGATAATTATTCTCAT
>NC_092280.1:24384930-24444930 GCF_036320965.1 Panulirus ornatus | reverse complement strand
GACGCTGGGAGATGATCCACTACTAATATAAAGTATTTAAACCGTTCTGAAGACCTTCCCGGTGCGGTGATCCTGATATGAACGAAGAGCTTGTATATGTTTCTCTACATCGAACTCCGTGTTTGTTGGCTGGTTGGTAAGGCTATACAGTGGGTGTATGGTCCTATGGTGAAGTGCCTGAGGATTGGCGGAATGCATGCATGAATCCCACTGTACAAAGGCAAAAAGGGGGTGTGTCCAAATTACAGAGGTATATGTTTGTTGAGTATTCCTGGGAAATTTGCAGTATGTGTTGAAGAGGATAGAACACGGTGTATGGTAAAGAAAATGTAGAGATTGTAATGATATCAGAAGAGGACATATCTGATGGAGGAGGAAGGCTAATGACCGAATTATTTACAGTCATACTGGGTCGTTAACTATGATCCACCTACTCTTTTTTTCTTCTATGATACGGAAACAACAAGTATCACAAAGGTCTTATTAGTATACTGGGATAAGGAAAAGGATAGTGTATAGATCTGGCCAAATACAAGAAAGACTTAACTTGGCTGTTGGAATGTTCATAGAGAATGGTTGTCTGGTTTGTAAACATGTGAGTAAGACCTAATAATACCTTTCATAGTACTAGGCTTTGTCTTTCATATATTAGTTATGGGGGGGTCTTCTGGTGTACACACACACACACACACACACACACACACACACACACTCACACACACACACACACATGTACCTACGTATACACAAGTATCACATACGTGAAGTCTACAGATCAAAATGCTTCTCCAAACAGCAAAGAGGAACAGGTTGGGTGATGCAGGCCTTGAGGTGGGGCGAGTGTCTGGTGATCAAACGTATTCGCCAACCACTCAAAACACTTGCTATTCAACAAAATAGATCTCATATCTATCTCACTCATGACCCAATTTAGTAAACCAGGTCTCCAAATAATCATACTCAAATGCTATATATATACATATGTAAATAATACTAATGTACTAGGATCAAGTGATATCATTTACCAAATTCTTAAGAACTTTAAATATCACCTTAAAACTGTTAAATGAATTTGGACAAAGTGGTGATGTATGCCTTCATGACTGAATTATCCAACGACTGTTCAAAACGCCACTATGATGCGCAGATATATCGCCCTTCCCCATTCGGGTGTCGTAAATAGACATGATTTATTCTCTCTCTCTCTCTCTCTCTCTCTCTCTCTCTCTCTCTCTCTCTCTCTCTCTCTCTCTCTCGACCACGGGCCACGTACATAGTGACAGTGCGTATATGTGTCGTCCTTAGAATCACCTTCAGCACATGGAGAAGGTGGGTTGATGGAGAAGGTGGGTTGAAAGATAATTTTTTTTTCGGTTGGTGGATCTTGTAACTTATGTTGTAACGAGCCTTTTAATGACCCTGGCAGTTGATACGTCTGAAGACCAACCAACCAACTAACCATCCAACCAACTAACCAATCAACCATCCAACTAACCAACCAACCAACTAGCCATCTAGCCAACTACCCAATCAACCATCCAACTAACCATACAACCAACTAACCAATCAACCATCCAACGAACCATCCAACCAACCAACTAACCATCAAACCAACTAACCAATCAACCATCCAATTAACCATCCAACCAACCAACTAACCCATCAACCATCCAATTAACCATCCAACCAACTGACCCATCAACCAACTAACCAACCAGCACCTTCAGAAGCGCCAATCCTTATGATATATCATTATCATCATTATCATTATCATTATCATCCAATACCAGGATCATTTCTTATGAGGCTCCTGCAGCTCTGAGGAAGCGCACCACGCAGTAGCAGGGATAGGACAGACTCCTTCGTACAGAAAAGGATCCTTCATCATCCATTTGGACAATGAAACAACCTCACAGAAGATGACCTCAGGCATGTGGAGTAGGAGGCCAGTAACATCTGCACGCACACACACACACACACACACACACACACACACACACACGAGTAAACGTAAGAGGTATTTTGAGCGAAACAAAAGCTGACCGACGCCATGGCGTATAAACAAATGACGGGCGTCGCGCGTCGCATATCTAATGAGAGACGCAACAAGTCCCTCCGAACCTCGGTCTGCTCTCTCTCTCTCTCTCTCTCTCTCTCTCTCTCTCTCTCTCTCCCGGAGGGCGCGCGTGGGTACGGGGGAATGTGACGGTAGGTCGCTATTTTTCCATTTTCTATATCTTAAAAGTCTATGGCCTTTAAAAAAAAAAAAAATGGGTCGCACAGTGGGCGTTTACGGGTTTTGTCCACTAGGGAATGAAATAATGCCGGCCATACTTTTTCGTTTTAGTCCTGAGGAAGTTCCAAGGCTGCGCTTCTTCCAGTAACAGGGGAATGTAGACTCCTTTAGAGGGAGAGAAAAAGCTCATTTGATTATACTTTGTTTATACAAGCCTCGCCAAAGGCGTCTCTTCACTTGCGGCGTGACCTTGAGCACAGTCCGGAAATACACACACACACAGACACACACACACACACACAGATAGATAGGTGCACAGACAGGTAGATAGATACATAGATAGGTAGATTAGATATTTACCTACTTGAAATGTGTTCTTAACATGTCTTTCTAGACATATTAAAAGTGTCCTCACTCTGTGTATACTATTACGTTACAACACTTACATTTGTAGTAGAACTTCTACGACATTTTCCAGCAGGCATCTTGATATGTATTATGGTCTTTGGTTGTTATATCTCTCTGGTCGTTCTAAGAAATATTCCCCCCCTTTACCCTTGTTGACGTCATGAACCAGGTTTATAAACTGTGTGTGTGTGTGTGTGTGTGTGTGTGTGTGTGTTACACGTAAGCATATCTCAAAGTCGTGGGTTCCATCATTTTACTAACATCCAGCCAGGTTATACCACAGGGTATGTCAGGCTATACCTCCTGATATGCTAGTCTAATGCAAAAAAATAAGCAGCCAGGACGCACCACATTTGCCTAACGTTTCACACTATGCAATTATGTCGTTGAAGTCAATACAACACGAGGCTATTGGACAACAACACTTGACAACAAGCCACATAACCACCCATCTAGACGTGTTACACCCTAGATTCCTAGCCACGGTACACTACTACACCCTTAGGCCCCTAGCCACGGTACACTACTACACCCTAGGCCCCTAGCCACGGTACACTACCACACCCTAGACCCCTAGCCACGGTACACTACTACACCCTAGGCCCCTAGCCACGGTACACTACTACACCCTAGGCCCCTAGCCACGGTACACTACTACACCCTTAGGCCCCTAGCCACGGTACACTACTACACCCTAGGCCCCTAGCCACGGTACACTACCACACCCTAGACCCCTAGCCACGGTACACTACTACACCCTTAGGCCCCTAGCCACGGTACACTACTACACCCTAGGCCCCTAGCCACGGTACACTACCACACCCTAGACCCCTAGCCACGGTACACTACTACACCCTAGGCCCCTAGCCACGGTACACTACTACACCCTAGGCCCCTAGCCACGGTACACTACCACACCCTAGACCCCTAGCCACGGTACACTACTACACCCTAGGCCCCTAGCCACGGTACACTACTACACCCTTCGACCCCTAGCCACGGTACACTACTACACCCTTAGGCCCCTAGCCACGGTACACTACTACACCCTTAGGCCCCTAGCCACGGTACATCACTACACCTTAGACACCTAGGCAAGGTACACCACGACACCCTACGCAGCACACGACGAACACCCAGCCAGCGTTGACCATGTACCAAGCTCAGCCACAGAGCATCAGACAACCACCTTATTGGGTCAATGGACACACTCACACACACACACACACACACACTCAAACTTCACTACACGTAAGGCCCAGCAAAGATACACTATACGATCCACCAAAACACACCCTGTACACATCCGGGTCGCCTTGACCACAAAACATGGCAGGACTCACAGCAAATTGTTCTAACAGCTAGGATAACCCCCCCTTCCCCCCCACGAAAACAAGTTGGTTCAAAAAAAATATATAATCAAACTTCTAACAACGTATTTCACATCGCTGATGTTCAAACGATCACATAACCCACTCACCTCGTCATTTATGATAAGTGGATAATCTCGTCTGGAGTGCTGACGTTCATGTATGAAAAAAAAAGGTTTAATGCCCGTAGTACACGAAGTCGGCAAAACTTCTTGTGCGCACCTCAAGTTCGAAGCGAACACTGGTATTACTGACCTTCTTTGCCTCAGGTGATGAGGCAAATGGCAACATCTGGCATTTATTCCTGTTTCAGTTGCCGGTCATCTTCTGAGGTTTGTTTACAAGAAGACGAATGAACGAAATGATAACTCTCTTTCTTCAGTGTTTTGTGTATTATATAACTTGTGTGAGTGAATGAGGTTTTGTGAAAATATATATATATGAATCTTCGTTTATCTTAAGTATTTTGAAGGTATATAAGACGAAGAATGTTATTCCATGGCATGTATCAGTAGGTAAATTCTTTTTACATGTGCTCAATTGCCATTATAGCTAGCTTTTGTTGGCTTTGAACAAGTCGTTTCGTATCCTACATACCTTCCTAAGATTAGAGTTTGATTCAGAAGCTTTTGATACCATAACTGTCCACTTCGAATCTGTCCTTAGATTATCACTCTTCACTTCGTTTTCACTTATGTATGGTGGATCAAACAGATGTAGTAGCTATTGAAAATCATATCTATATACAAGAGAACAAGGTAGTTAGAGATTGGACTATGCATTGTCTTTGACGAGTGGTTGAGATGGGAGGGTGTTTCTGAAAACTGAAAAATGTCATATAACATTAAATATAGTATTAGTCTTAAAACATGAAGTTTGTGAAGATATATCCAATATAGACGAATGAAGTACTGAATGTAATTAGTGTAACAGAACCTCTGAAATGACTAACACACAACTTAGAGAAATGGTTAGAAAGAAAAATATAGGCTGAGGTGATGCCATAGTGTTATATGTGGTGGGAAACCTGGTGGGTAATTCCGTTTTCTGTGGCGGATGAAGATGGCCTACTGTCCCAGGTTGAACCCAGAATAATCATTCCACTTTAAGGGTTAGTAAATCACGAACATACATTTTGATTGCCACCTCTTCACTAATATCAAAACATCACAGAGGGAACTATACACACACAAAAAAAGAAAAGAAAAAATTGTTAAGAAAGTCTGGGAAATGCCTGAGAAAACGGGGTGCCTATTTGTACTGTACGGGGAGTGAGTTCTACACTGGTGGGACCCCATCTCTTGTACTGTACGAGGAGGGAGTTCTACACTGGTGGGGCCCCATCTCTTGTACTATGCGGGGAGGGAGTTCTACACTGGTGGGCCCCCATCTCTTGTACTGTGCGGGGAGGGAGTTCTACACCGGTGGGACCCCATCTCTTGTACTGTGCGGGGAGGGAGTTCTACACTGGTGGGGCCCCCATCTCTTGAACTGTGCGGGGAGGGAGTTCTACACTGGTGGGACCCCATCTCTTGTACTGTGCGGGGAGGGAGTTCTACACTGGTGGGACCCCATCTCTTGTACTGCGCGGGAAGGGAGTTCTACACTGGTGGGACCCCATCTCTTGTACTGTACGGGGAGGGAGTTCTACACTGGTGGGACCCCATCTCTTGTACTGTACGGGGAGGGAGTTCTACACTCGTGGGACCCCATCTCTTGTACTGTACGGGGAGGGAGTTCTACACTGGTGGGGGATCCATATCTTGAGCAGAAAAGAATATTGTCTTTGGCAGTTGTGGCAGCGTCTGCAGGAAGCAAGAACTCATTAAATATTTTCCTACAATGATCTATGTAAAAAAAGAAAGAAAATAAAGATATAAAAAAATATAGAATGGAAAAACCTGAGTATCCCGCTCATAACTTCAGAACAAATGAAGTTTTCTTTTGTCTGTTTGTTTGTTTGAAGTTGTGAACTCCATTTGTGGGAATTTTAGGCAATTTTAGAAATCTTTGGCGTTTCATGATGGGATTCAACCCACCCACGCCACCCCGGGCGTGTGTCTGAGGCTTGCTTCACACCAAGACCTTTGACATTTGGTCTCCCGGGACAGAGGCGGGGCGAGGCGTGGGGGAGGCGTGGGGGAATCTAGTCTTTCCCACAGATACTTTCTTACCTACCTACCTACCTACCTACCTACTAACATACCTACCTACCTATCTACCTACCTACTAACATACCTACCTACCTACTTACCTACCTAATAACATACCTACCTACCTACTTACCTACTAGCCTACTACGAACCTACCTACCTACCTACTAATCTACCTACTAACCTACCTACTAACCTACCTACCTACTAATCTACCTACTAACTCACCTACCTACCTACCTACCTACCTACCTACCTACCTACTAACATACCTACCTACCTATCTACCTACCTACTAACATACCTACCTACCTACTTACCTACCTAATAACATACCTACCTACCTACTTACCTACTAGCCTACTACGAACCTACCTACCTACCCACTAATCTACCTAATAACCTACCTACCTATCTACCTACCTACTAACCTACCTACCTACTAATCTACCTACTAACTCACCTACCTACCTACCTACCTACCTACCTACCTACTAACCTACTTGCCTACCTACCTACATACTTACCTACCTACTTACGTACGTGCGTACGTGCGTACGTACGTACCTACCTACCTACCTACCTACCTACTAATCTACCTAATAACCTACCTACCTATCTACCTACCTACTAACCTACCTACCTACTAATCTACCTACTAACTCACCTACCTACCTACCTACCTACCTACCTACTAACCTACTTGCCTACCTACCTACATACTTACCTACCTACTTACGTACGTACGTACGTACCTACCTACCTACCACACGAGGAAAAGAAAACAGTTCGGGGTATGGGCCACTTTTCTTTTTTTTTTCATCAAATCCTCTTTTCTTTTTCGCACACACGTTTTTCCCTTAGGGTCTGTCTCAACAACCCTTCCTCCAGACCTCTAAGAGAGACAGAAATTCTTTCTTCTTATCTCAGTAAGAATCGCTCGCAACCCACCGACCACCCACTTCCCTTCCATACAATCTAAACGAACGTCTTTGGGAATCCGCAAACACACACACACACACACACACACACACACACAAGGCAAGAAGCAAGAATCACAATCATTTAACTTTTTTACCGGTTTTCATGACGTCAAAAGCGAACAGTTCCTCGAAAGATGGAAGAATAGGAAAACGATTACAAACGGTCTAATGGAAAACGAAGTGAGGAACTTCTTCGAAAATGTGTAAAGAACTTTTGTTTCATGCGAGGTAGCGCCAGGAAACAGACGAAAAATGGCCCATCCACTCATATACACATATATAAAAAACGCCCATACACGCAGATATACGTAAAAATGCATATACTTATCAACATATACACATATACATATACATACACGTACACTGACATATACGTATATACACATGTACATATTCATACTTGCTTGCTTTCATCCATTCCTGTCGCCACCCCGCCCCACAGGAAACAGCATTGCTACCCCCCGTGCTTCAGCCAGGTAGCGCTATAAAAGCAGACAACAAAGGTTACATTCGTTCACACTCAGTCTCCAGCTGTCATGTGTAATGCACCGAAACCACAGCTCCATTTCCACATCCAGGCCCCACAGACCTTTCCATGGTTTATCCCAGGACGCTAACCCCTTGTGTAGCACATCGCTCCAATTCACTCTATCTTGTGCATGTCTTTCGCTCCCTTGCATGATCAGAACACGATCGCTGAAAATCTTTTTCACTCCATCCTTCCATCTATAATTTGGTCTCTCCGTCTTCTTTGCTCCCTCCACTTTTGAAATATATATGGTTATGGATAGCGAGTTGTGGTTTCGGTGCATTACACATGACAGCTGGAGACTGAGTGTGAACGAATGTGGCCTTTGTTGTCTGTTTTTCTGGCGCTACCTCACTGAAGGAGGGGGTAGCGATGTTGCTTCCTGTGGGGCGGGGTGGAGCTGAGAATGGATGAAGGCATGCAAGTATATATATATATATACATATATATACACACACAAATTGGGTATGTTTGAAGGAATAGTGGTTCCAACAATGCTGTATGGTTGCGAGGCGTGGGCTATGGATAGAGCTGTGCGCAGGAGGGTGGATGTGCTGGAAATGAGATGTTTGAGGACAATGTGTGGTGTGAGGTGGTTTGATCGAGTAAGTAATGTAAGGGTAAGAGAGATGTGTGGAAATAAAACGAGCGTGGTTGAGAGAGCAGAGGAGGGTGTTTTGAAATGGTTTGGGCACATAGAGAGAATGAGTGAGGAAAGATTGACCAAGAGGATATATGTGTCGGAGGTGGAGGGAACGAGGAGAAGTGGGAGACCAAATTGGAGGTGGAAAGATGGAGTGAAAAAGATTTTGAGTGATCGGGGCCTGAACATGCAGGAGGGTGAAAGGCGGGCAAGGAATAGAGTGAATTGGATCGATGTGGTATACCGGGGTCGACGTGCTGTCAATGGATTGAATCAGGGCATGTGAAGCGTCTGGGGTAAACCATGGAAAGTTGTGTGGGGCCTGGATGTGGAGGGGGAGCTGTGGTTTCGGGCATTATTACGTGGCAGCTGGGGACTGAGTGTGAACGAATAGGGCCTCTGTTGTCTTTTCCTAGCGCTACCTCGCACACATGAGGGGGGGAGGGGGATGTTATTCCATGTGTGGCGAGGTGGCGATGGAAATGAATAAAGGCAGACAGTATGAATTATGTACATGTGTATATATGTATATTTCTGTGTGTGTACATATATATATGTGTACATTGAGATGTATAGGTATGCATATTTGCGTGTGTGGACGTGTATGTATATACATGTGTATGGGGGTGGGTTGGGCCATTTCTTTCGTCTGTTTCCTTGCGCTACCTCGCAAACGCGTGAGACAGCGACAAAGCAAAATAAAAGAATAATAAATATATATATATATATATATATATATATATATATATATATATATATATATATATATATATATATATATTTTACTTAAAACTTTGAACTTATAGAAATAATACAAGACAACATTACACCCTGTGTTCAGAAGCACTGAAAATTATTTCCTATTTTTCTAAAGTGAGGCGTGACTCTTTCAAACTGAGTTCAATGTTCTCATGTTATTATTAAAGCAACAGTGGATTATTTCAAGGCCATCCTGACATGGGATGAAATGACGTACCTCAAGCATACGTCCTCTTGTTGAGCCAAGACCCGCGTATACTGGACTCGAACTCACGATTGCAGATGTAGAACGAAGTTCGGGATCTCCCATGTGGATCTTTGAACGTGTTTATGGCGTTCCACTCAACTTCCCTCGTCTGGTATAGAACGAAGTTCGGGATCTCCCATGTGGATCTTTGAACGTGTTTATGGCGTTCCACTCAACTTCCCTCGTCTGGTAAATCATTCCACGTGTGAAGAATCCTGTTGAAGAAGAAAAAATGCACTTCCGTCTCATCCGAAGTAAAATGTTGGCCCATGAGTCTGTATTAAGTGCAAAGAGTGGAATCAGATTTAAAATTGCTGAAGCCTTCGAAGATTTTTTTCTTTTTGCATGCGTTTGTCAATACATATTTCTCTTTACCAAATAAGTTAAGGTCGAGTCACTGGGATCTAATTCGTTTGTCTTTAAGGTTAGCTGGAGAACACCATCAGGTACATCATCATCACTCCATAGTAACTGTACGAACGTGACATACACGACAGGTAGCATCAACACCTTTATCAACAAACAGTAGAGTTATATAACAGGCAAGTGGGTTGATGTCACAATGTATTCACCAAACAGATCATCAAAGTGGGAAACAGAGCTGAAGGTGAAATGGACACCCAACCCTATCTTTTTTTTTTTTGTCAGAGAAAGGAGGCCCTTCAACCATTTAGCAATCTCTTTAGACAGTTTAGTGATCGTCTTGATGTTGTAAAATATCTTTCGAAACTGTCATTCATCGTCTGTCACTCTTAACTCACTTGTTGCGAGTGAATGATAAGTAGATCAGAGGTTCTATTACGATACTTTACCCTACTATCTCGAACATACATCCAAACACAACAAAGAAACAAAATCAGCACACAGACACACACATGGGAACAATATGGCATCGAAATCCGGTTTATCCTTTTGATTGAGGGATCAAGTTAATAAAAAGGGGTTTCGAGTTGTTTAATCCAGTGGGTCAAATTTCTGGCCTTGTGCTGGGCAGGCGTATAGTGCCACGGTTGGCAAGGGTAGGGAAGAGGGAAGGGGCTGAGGGTGTATGGGGGTGTCTGAGGAGGACTCTATGGAGAGTGAATGTCGCCAGACTGGTTGGTTGACTCGAAGTTTGCTACTCCCATGAAATGACATTCACTCAATGAACCCCATTCCCTAGTGGGACGAAGTACAAGCGGTATGTACTCGAGGTTTAAAAGTGTCTTGGTAGACGATGCGTTTCCCGACTGGCCATAATGATGGCCTTTGATTAACGTGAGTGTCGACGCCTTACCAGATCTCAAACCAACAGACGTTGAGAAAAGGCTACTTGGCAACTGGTCACCAGATGATCCCTATATAAAGGCAGGTCGCCCGGATAGGTTGTGCACATTCGCCCACTGTTCTTCAAGATGAAGGTCTTCCTCCTCTTAGGTAAGGACTTCTCGCCCGCCCCAGCAGTCCTGGGACACTTTTTGCATGAATTAGTCCATTTGTTTCCGGTAGACATCACACGATCCACAGTCCTCATTAATTCCCTAGCGATAAATCTTGAATATTCTTCGTCAAAGGCCATCGACGACTTTACCTATCTTAGCTAACCAATGACCGTTTTCTTTTCCCCCAAAAAAGTCAGTAAGTAATTGACAGAGACACTTTATTGATTATTATGGTTACGGTTGGTAACTAAGAAAACGTGAGGAGTTGTCACTCAATATGTGTCTTGTCAGTTGCCGCCATGCGCAGCACCTCAGACGAAGATATTGCCAACAAACACGAGAAGAATATCATAATTACGCTACGACAAATCACTGTACCTGATAGATGCCTGGTACATACATAATACGTTTTCTCTCAGACGAGCCGAATGATGGTATACATATGTATACATCCAGGTCTGAGAAACTACTATTCCTCCTTACTCATCACCATACACTGATGCGTCCCTCACCTCAACCATCATGAGTGATGATAAAGTTTTCTTCACCATACCTGATCCAAGAGAGAGGCGAACTGCTAGGACGATTGTGGCTAACAGGAGAGAGGCGTGCGAGGCCATTTTCCAAAAAGGGTTTCAGAATTGGGAAAGGTTTCAACTGTACTTAGATATGAAGATATTTAAGGGTTAGATCCTTGAGATTTCCTTCGTAGTAACTGATACAATCATTTCTTTACCTCAGTTTTACTACCGTACTCCTTTCTGTCCAGTTGATCGTATTGATGAGTTAATTTTCTATTATTCTTTGTTTAAAGTGAATTATTTTTATTCACTTGAATTATCAGTAAATACAGTACAGATTACGTGGTGAATTACACTGGAAATATTAATAACAATATTACAATCAGATTATCTGCTGCTGTATAATATGTATGTATAATCATTATCAAAGTGCTTTACTCCTGCGGTGTCGAGATAAATTCTTGATAGAAATGATAATTTGCTACCTTTCAGGAGCAAACTTTAGAACATGTAGATTGAATTCTACGAAAGTATACGCACAATGCCATGGATTATATATTCTTTAAATGGACTTCCCATCTCAACCGCAAATGGTATTAAAGTTGTTGAAACATCCGATGAACAAAGAAGGAAAGTTTCATTTTGCAGCCTAATCTGAAACACAGCTTCACTTTCACTGAATCACGTAGATGGGGCGTTTCATCGTATCTATAAGATCATTGTATGCTTACTACGAATTACCTTATATTGTCAAAATTCCGAATTCAGATTCACAAGAGTTTTCGAATAATCATCTACACAATAGATATAATGGAATCTACCGTATATCATCATTATCTACACAATAGATATGGAATCTATCGTATTTTATCATCATCTACACAATAGATATAATGGAATCTACCATAGATTTCGTTTGTGATTCGTCAACTCCGTGTGACGAAGACAGTAGACTGAGTGTAGAGAGCGAGTTCTTTGGGCTGGTTCCTACAGACGCTGATCTACCCCAAGGGCGTCGATCCAGTACATACTTCATTGCTTATAGCCTATAGATATAACTTCATATAGAACTATATACGCAATATGTACCATATACCATTTGCATTGTACTGTGGAGATATCGCCTTCATTCCTGTAAACGCTAAATGAAAACTCGGTCATTCTTCTAGGCTCTTTGCTCGTGCTTGCCTCTGGCTCAAGATTGGACAACCTCCCCGGCCACAGCCACGGGGAACAGTACCTTCAGCGCACGCCAAACAACAATCTCGTCCACATTCGGTACGGCACGGAACGCAGTCGTAGCAACGACTTCCTCTTAGGGTACGGCGGTAGCAACACCCGCAGCTCCTTCGGCAGCGACTCCCGCGGGTTCTCCGTCGACCAAGGCCTCAGTCGCCTCAGCAGCAGCAGCACTAGCCAGCAGGGCCTGAACCTAAACAATGCTCAGTACCAGAGGTACTCAACTCAAGGACGAGTGAACAGCAACAATCTACGAGGCCTTCAAGGTCGAAGTGACTTGTCTGTCCAGACCCAACAAGACAACAGGAACCAGTTCAACCAGGGCCAGCAGTTCAACAGGAACCAGTTCAGCCAGGGCCAGCAGTTCAACAGGAACCAGTTCATCCAGGGCCAACAGTCCAACAGGAACCAGTTCAACCAGGGCCAGCAGTTCAACAGGAACCAGTTCAGCCAGGTCCAACAGTCCAACAGGAACCAGTTCAGCCAGGGCCAACAGTCCAACAGGAACCAGTTCAGCCAATCGCAGCAGTTCAACAGGAACCAGTTCCTCCAAGGTCAGCAGGTCAACAGGAATCAATTCTTCGGCGGTCAGAACCAACAATCCAACAGGAACCAGTTCTCTTTCCAGAATGAACAGTCCAACAGGAACATTTTCTCCGCCCAGAACCAGCAGTCTAACCGCAACCAGTTTTCCAATAACAACCAACAGTTCGCCAGGAATCAGTACTCCATCCAGGGCCAACGACGAGCCAACCAAAACCAATTCTTGACCCAGAACCGACAGCAGCAGCAGCAGTCCAACTTCAACAACCAGTTCTCCAGGCAGGGCCAATATTCTCAGCGATACGGCTTCAGCAACAACAGACTTACATCTCCTAGTTATGTTGTGGTGAAGGCTGACGTCTTGTCCCCCATCAGATACCAGAGCCAGCAGCAGAACGCTCAGTTCCGGTCCAGCCAGAACCAAGCCGGTAGGTTCTTCTTTAACCAAAACCAGGGTAACAATCAGTTCAACTTTGCCCAAAAGAACGACAACAATAGATTCCAAAACCAGGCAAGTAGGAGATTCCGTTTCGACCAGAACCAGGTCAACAACAGGTTCCAATCCAATCAAAATCTGGACGGAAGTAGGATCCAGTCCTTCCAGAACCAGAGAGATAGCAGATTTCAGGCCAGACAGAACCAGAGAAGTCAATTCAATACCCAAAGTTTCGGCTCACAGAACCAGCAGGGACAATCGTCTTCTTTCAGGACTCAAGGTTTTCAACAAGGACTCGCCCGTCAAGACCAACAACAACAACAACAACAACAACAACAACAGCAATTTGACAGTCGCCTCCAGTCCCATAACAACCAGTTCCAACACTCAGGAAATCAGTTCCAGACCTCCAGTCAACAGTTTCATTCCAGCAACAGGCAGGCTGCTCACGGATCCCAAAATGCCCTCAGCAGTCAGTTCAGCACCAACCTCCAGACCTCCCAGGTAAACTTGTCATGTCTCAGCCTCTCCAACTCTTAAGTCATTACTGAATGTTATATGACCATAAAAAGCGGCTTCTGACGGTGTAATACATTATAGTGAGAAGCAATACAACTTCACAGTCGTTGCTGGAAAACTAAAAGAACACTTAAGACATAAGTTCTTTGTTCCAGTGAAGTAAGTTCAAACTGTAAGTGTGAAGAATATCAATGTACCTTTCACTCTGGCTTACCAATAAGTATAGGATTATCTAATGATAAGATTATAGCATACGTTTATGATACACTGACACTCTGTCGCCTCAGCTGAAAGAGATCGCTGGTCGTATCGAGAACGATGCTGGCGACAAGGTTCTTGGAGTCTTCCAGACTTTCTCCGTGCCCGCCACAGCCAGCCTGGCTGAGGGACAGATCTCATCCTCCTTCTCGTAAGCATAATAATACATTCTATTTTCATGAGTTACTCTTTCCCATATACCACATCGCTGATGTTCAAAGTAAATTGCTTTATACACAACTAATGTTGATGACGTGACAGGTGCTCAAGCTACGGCCAGGGCTACTTCGCTGACCCTGAGAGCAGCTGCCGCATGTTCCATGTCTGCACCCCAGTCCAGGCCACAGAAGGGCACACCACACAGTACCGCTTCACGTGAGTACCACAACCTCCTCCACCTGCCTTAGTGACCTGCAGACTCGTGTGTACTGTAAAGATACTCTACTCATCATCAGATGTTTCAGTTATCTCTTCTTCTTGATCTTTTAGAACTACATACCTGGTAGTTTGAAGACATTACATGGTCTTGATTGCTTCATTTAAACAGGAATCCAGTTTTGTTGATGATACGATCCCAAAGATTATTGCCAATCATTTGCTGCAGTCAACACTTTTGTGTGTTCTTATTGTGTTGTTGTTGTGTGTTGCGACAGGTTCCGTTGTGGTGAAGGTGAGGAGTTCGACCAACGCACTTTGACCTGCTCCCGCTCCTCCACCTCCTGCAGTAGCGCCTCCTCCCTCTTCAGCAGCAGCAAGGAGAGGTCTCAACACCTCTACTCCGGGTTCTCCTCCTCTGCTGACGTGTCTGCTGATAAAGGCACTTGCTACCTAGCGAGCAACAACATCATCACTGGGGTGCGTCGCAAGTAGTGTACGTACGACCCAAGGTTTGACCAGACCCTCTCCTGACGATAGACCCCCACACTGCTTACCCCCGGCTCACGTCTCCACGTCTGCCACCCTCGTCATGAACAAGCATCGCGTGGAAGTACTTGAGTCCCTTGCAAGGCTACGTAAATGAATAGATGAGACCAAGGATTACATGGAACTGTTTGAGTTCCTTAATGTAAGACGAAAATCATGAAATAAAGAGATATGAATATACATGTATCTATATTTACCCTCAGTTATCAGTATCAAGATACATTATATTATAAGAGAGTTTGGCTTCTGTTATTTGCCTATGGCTCCTACCATTTTGCAACAGGCAAGGCTAAGCGCATAGTGCTCACCGCAGGGAAATCTAGAGTTACGAAAAATGACTCAATTTTTGTCATGGGTTATACACCACAAAGAATACTTGTATGCTAGCGAACAGAACGCTAATATCCCATGTGTGGGTGAGGTAGAAAGAAAACACAGCCACCCTGGGTCAGAGGAGTGCAACTTGACAGCCACTGAAGTGCTGGCTCACTACACAGCCGTCATTAAACCCCCTCCCCCCCGATATGTATATATATATATATATATATATATATATATATATATATATATATATATATATATATATATATATATACCTCCCTGGTGGATGGCTACCTGCACACTATTACGTACTACCCATTAAGCCCGTCATATTAGAATGATTTCTTTGCCACGAGCTCAGACAGGCAAGGAACATCACCTACCCGATCTTCGAGCATGTCATGAACACTGTCTCCTTACTCAAATACCGCGATCTAGACCCATGCTTGATCGTCCTAAGATATAAACATGATTGTCTCCGGAAGGGGAATGGTGCTGGGAAGCCTTGATTCTTTCGAAGGCTTGAACCAGTAATCGCTGTCCTTTGTGTACGTGAACCAGTTAATCAGTTTTCTAACTACGAAAACTACAGAATCTGCCACTAATCTTGAGTGTGGGACTTTATAGAATGCATACTGACACTCCCAATAGAAAACAGAAGACAACCAGTTGATACAATATGCTGTAAATGCTTCTTGGTGTAATCAAAGTGCACTGCTTCAAAGTAGATATGTTTGGTCATATGAGAGATCGCATTCGATGACTGAAATCTGGGTTCATCTACATCCACATTTCCTTTATCATTGATAATAGATAAAGCTAGATTTTCTTTTTTTTTTGTCGTGAGCGACACTAAATTCTACTGAGTCTCAAGCAGAATGGCGTCACGGGTTGGAGCTAGAGAGCGAGAGTGAAGAAGGGCAACACGAGGACGTGTGAGGTGATGTCCCTCACCCATCTGTGACCCGTAGCTAAGATACTATTCCAAAAAATGATGGACTCAGCGTCAGAGCTGAGACATCAAGACATCTACGTAGCTGAGACATCTATGTGCTGAGACATCAAGACATCTACGTAGCTGAGACATCAACGTGCTGAGGCATCGAGACATCTACGTAGCTGAGACATCTAAGTGCTGAGACATCAAGACATCTACGTTGCTGAGACATCTACGTGCTTCATGCTTCTTATTGATACTAAACAGTCTAAACATGTAAATGGCTTGCATTAAAGCAATGGTCATTGAGTATAAACCAGCATTACGTCATCAGATATGTATTTAAAGATCATATGAATGTACTAAAGCGCTGGTCTTTGTCTTACCCAGCGACTAAGCTGCAGTTCGTTGGCAATGTTGTTCGCTGTGATCCACCTCCTTATCAGTAGGATATCCGTTCACATATCGCCTGATGGGCGGGAAAGGATTAATTACCATTGCTCGGTTATTATATTCGAAAGAGATGAGTTATCTAGCGACGATCGATTGTTTTTCTGTAGCATGAACTACGGACAGTTCATGACTGGAGGACATCAGGCAGACGTAACCAGGCGGCAAGTTAAACAGGGGTCAAGCCTCCAGACTAATCATAGGTCACCTGGACCTATTACACCACCTGGAGAGAGAGAGTGACCTCCTGAATCTTGTGTCCAGGTTAAGATGACACTACTAAGCGAGGTCAGTAACGGGTGTGGAGGAGGCTGGTGTCACGGAAGATAACGAATCCAACTTTTGTTATGATAAATGTATCTTGATACTGATAACTGAGGGTAAATATAGATACATGTATATTCATATCTCTTTATTTCATGATTTTCGTCTTACATTAAGGAACTCAAACAGTTCCATGTAATCCTTGGTCTCATCTATTCATTTTCGTAGCCTTGCAAGGGACTCAAGTACTTCCACGCGATGCTTGTTCATGACGAGGGTGGCAGACGTGGAGACGTGAGCCGGGGGTAAGCAGTGTGGGGGTCTATCGTCAGGAGAGGGTCTGGTCAAACCTTGGGTCGTACGTACACTACTTGCGACGCACCCCAGTGATGATGTTGTTGCTCGCTAGGTAGCAAGTGTCTTTATCAGCAGACACGTCAGCAGAGGAGGAGAACCCGGAGTAGAGGTGTTGAGACCTCTCCTTGCTGCTGCTGAAGAGGGAGGAGGCGCTACTGCAGGAGGTGGAGGAGCGGGAGCAGGTCAAAGTGCGTTGGTCGAACTCCTCACCTTCACCACAACGGAACCTGTCGCAACACACAACAACAACACAGTAAGAACACACAAAAGTGTTGACTGCAGCAAATGATTGGCAATAATCTTTGGGATCGTATCATCAACAAAACTGGATTCCTGTTTAAATGAAGCAATCAAGACCATGTAATGTCTTCAGACTACCAGGTATGTAGATCTAAAAGATCAAGAAGAAGAGATAACTGAAACATCTGATGATGAGTAGAGTATCTTTACAGTACACACGAGTCTGCAGGTCACTAAGGCAGGTGGAGGAGGTTGTGGTACTCACGTGAAGCGGTACTGTGTGGTGTGGCCTTCTGTGGCCTGGACTGGGGTGCAGACATGGAACATACGGCAGCTGCTCTCAGGGTCAGCGAAGTAGCCCTGGCCGTAGCTTGAGCACCTGTCACGTCATCAACATTAGTTGTGTATAAAGCATTTGACTTTGAACATCAGCGGTGTGGTATATGGGAAAGAGTAACTCATGAAAATAGAATGTATTATTATGCTTACGAGAAGGAGGATGAGATCTGTCCCTCAGCCAGGCTGGCTGTGGCGGGCACGGAGAAAGTCTGGAAGACTCCAAGAACCTTGTCGCCAGCATCGTTCTCGATACGACCAGCGATCTCTTTCAGCTGAGGCGACAGAGTGTCAGTGTATCATTAACCTATGCTATAATCTTATCATTAGATAATCCTATACTTATTGGTAAGCCAGAGTGAAAGGTACATTGATATTCTTCACACTTACCGTTTAAACTTCACTGGAACAAAGAACTTATGTCTTAAGTGTTCTTTTAGTTTTCCAGCAGCGACAATGAAGTTGTATTGCTTCTCACTATAATGTATTACACCGTCAGAAGCCGCTTTTTATGGTCATATAACATTCAGTAATGACTTAAGAGTTGGAGAGGCTGAGACATGACAAGTTTACCTGGGAGGTCTGGAGGTTGGTGCTGAACTGACTGCTGAGGGCATTTTGGGATCCGTGAGCAGCCTGTCTGTTGCTGGAATGAAACTGTTGACTGGAGGTCTGGAACTGATTTCCTGAGTGTTGGAACTGGTTGTTATGGGACTGGAGGCGACTGTCAAATTGCTGTTGTTGTTGTTGTTGTTGTTGTTGTTGTTGGTCTTGACGGGCGAGTCCTTGTTGAAAACTTTGAGTCCTGAAAGAAGACGATTGTCCCTGCTGGTTCTGTGAGCCGAGACTTTGGGTATTGAATTGACTTCTCTGGTTCTGTCTGGCCTGGAATCTGTTATCTCTCTGGTTCTGGAAGGACTGGATCCTACTTCCCTCCAGATTTTGATTGGATTGGAACCTGTTGTTGACCTGGTTCTGGTCGAAACGGAATCTCCTACTTGCCTGGTTTTGGAATCTATTGTTGTCGTTCCTTTGGGCAAAGTTGAACTGATTGTTACCCTGATTTTGGTTAAAGAAGAACCTACCGGCCTGGTTCTGGCTGGACCGGAACTTTGCTTTCTCCTGCTGGTTCTGAGATCTGAAGGAGGAGAAGTCGCCAGCGTTTACTTCGGCAAGGTTGGCAGCTGAATATCGTGTGTTGGTGAGGCTGTACTCTTGCTTGTTGCCTTCATTGTTTCCTTCATAGTACTGACCCTGGCTTGATACCTGGTTATTGAGGGACTGCTCATTTTGATTGGAAAACTGGTTTTGGCTGGCCTGTTGGTTCTGGACGAAGAACTGGTTCCTGTTGGACTGTTGGTTATTATTCAAAAACTGGTTTCGGTTTGAGAACAGGTTCCTGTTGGTCTGTTGATTCTGAGTAGAAAACTGGTTCCTGTTGAACTGTTGATTCTGTTGAGAGAACTGGTTTCTGTTGGACTGTTGATTCTGCTGAGAGAACTGGTTCCTGTTGGATTGCTGACCTTGGAGGAACTGGTTCCTATTGAACTGTTGTTCTTGGTCGTATTCGTTCCTGTTGGACTGTTGGCTTTGGCTGAACTGGTTCCTGTTGGACTGTTGGCCCTGGCTGAACTGGTTCCTGTTGGACTGTTGGCCCTGGCTGAACTGGTTCCTGTTGGACTGTTGACCCTGGCTGAACTGGTTCCTGTTGGACTGTTGGCCCTGGATGAACTGGTTCCTGTTGGACTGTTGGCCCTGGATGAACTGGTTCCTGTTGGACTGTTGGCCCTGGATGAACTGGTTCCTGTTGGCCCGGTAGGTCAAGACAGACAAGTCACTTCGACCTTGAAGGCCTCGTAGATTGTTGTTGCTGTTCACTCGTCCTTGAGTTGAGTACCTCTGGTACTGAGCATTGTTTAGGTTCAGGCCCTGCTGGCTAGTGCTGCTGCTGCTGAGGTGAGTGAGGCCTTGGTCGACGGAGAACCCGCGGGAGTCGCTGCCGAAGGAGCTGCGGGTGTTGCTACCGCTGTAGCCTAGGCTGCCGTGGTTGCGTTCCGTGCCATACCGAATGTGGACGAGGTAATTGTTCGGTGTTCGCTGGAAGTATTCCTCGCCATAGCTGTGGCCGGGGAGGTTTTCTAGCCTGGTGCAAGAGGCCAGTACTAACAGAGAGCCTGAAATGATTAATCTCGATATATATATATATATATATATATATATATATATATATATATATATATATATATATATATATATATATATATATATATATATATATATATATATATATATATATATATATATATATATATATATATTTCAAGTATTTAGTGGACCATTCTTAAACCTGTACTTTTTTTGCATTGATGTATGCGGAGACTAAGTGTGTAGTGTAGCGCAATCTAGACGTGTGATGGGGTCTTATATATGAGCAAATCTATCGAAAGTCATACTAGTATCTAGATACCGTAAACAGAGTGGGTCTATAAGAAGCTTTCCTACCCTGAGGTACACCTGTGTCTCAAGAACCCAACCCCAGCCACCGTGGGTAAAACACCGATCGACAGTTTTGTATTAAATTTGCGATAGACTGGAAGAATATCGATTTTTCACTGTCACCAGACGAACTGTGGGAAGTCCTTACCTAGGAGAAGGAAGATCTTCATCTTGGAGAACGGTAGGCGAATGTATACGACCTCTCCTGGCGACCTGCCTTTATATAGTGATCGGCCGATGGTGACCAGTTGCCAAGTAGTCTTTCTCAACGTCCTATGGGTTTTGATCTGGTGAGGCGTCAACACTCAGGAAATCGAAAGGATCTGCCAAGGTAATGGAGAGTCAGTATTTGATGCCAATAATTAAGGTCTAGTATACATTACATTCATACAGTGATTTATATACCCAATTCCAGGCAGTCCAGCTAGAATCACCTTCCCTACAAACATTAACACTCGACCTACCCCTCCCCACCTTCCCTTTTCCCTCCCTTCCGCTCTCAGTCCCTTTTCCCATACCTTCTCCTCCAGCGTGACACAATCCTCCTCCGCGATAGTAAGGTCAGAAACTTGAACCTCTCGAACACACGACCCAAGAGGGAGGAAGGGAAGGGAACCACCACCCCTTCTCCCGTCGTTATGACAAGTCGACCCTACTGAAGGTGTGGATCTTTGAAATCAAAGTGTCTCCACAAGTCCCCTGGCGAGGCTGAAGACTCACTTAAGATGATAAATAAATGGGGAAACAATGTTAAGATCATAACGGAACTTCGTGGCACCAAGTGACGGGGAAAAAAATATTATAAATAAAATAGTCAACTAAAACCACCATTAAAGTTTCTTGAAATATCCTAGCCATGACTGGAGGTTACAGAGAGAGAGAGAGAGAGAGAGAGAGAGAGAGAGAGAGAGAGAGAGAGAGAGAGAGAGAGAGAGAGAGAGAGAGAGAGAGAGAGAGAGAAGGGCGTGTTGTCTCAGCTCACGGGAGTCTGGCCCTGCTTGGAACACTGTGCAACGTCCGACCACCTCACACTCTGACCCGCTCCAGCTCTTCCAACACCTACAACATGGGAAGACTTAGTGGTGTAGGTGTGGCCTCCCCGGGAGGCGGAGGAGGGTCGTCTGGATGACTCTTGGTCGGTATACTCCTTGCGACGTACACCGAAGACGAGTCGTTGTACACCACGTAGCACAGCCCTAATGCATGAGAAGCGTCAGAGGAGGAGGAGGAGGAGGAGGAGGACTCAGAGAAGAGGAGGTGAGACCTCTCCTCCTTCCTGAAGAAGAAGAAGAAAGGAGAAGGAGGCGCTGTTGCAGGGTCAAGTATAGTTGGTCGAGGGACGTGAAACAGCTCCTGACGATGCCACTATTCCTCACACACACCTGAGGTGCCTGGAATATTCTTCCATGCAGTAGATGAAGACTTTGTTATAACTAGATTATGGAATGCCATCACCTCGAACTCCTAACAAGACGGATCGTAAACCGTTGGCAATGTCTTCAGAAACTTTTATAAAAAGCTTCACTTGTTGAAGCGAAAATAATGACATTGGAGAAATCCTTTCCCTTGTGTTTGTCACATTCACTTGTATGAGCTATAGATATATAATCGCTCGACCAAAAAGCTTCATTATGATACTCTACATTGAAGGCCAGCATCTGTCTCCTAGAGATATATGTCGCACTTTAAACCCCTCCTGCAAATCTAGTCCAACAGCATCTCAAAACATCTTTCTCTCCATCCTTGTATTCTCAGTTCAGTCTTCTCCTTCTCCTTGTTCCTTCCCGTTCTGTACATAGGAGAATCCCCGACGCAGATCATCGTGTTGGGACACTTCGGCGTCAACGAGAAGCAGATGTTCACTTCACCGGAGGGGGTCACGTTGAGACAAGCAGACGTCAGGGGTGACTACTGTCCCAGTGGATAAGGTTTCTGACCTTGTGCCGGGAAAGGGTATCGCTTCGTAGGGTGGGAGTGGGGTGCTGGGGAGGGAGGCCAGCCTTCTAGGAGAGAAGATAGGGAGGAATAAATGCCATCTTAATGGTCAGAAATTCGTCTTATATAGATGTTTATGAATTTCAATGAGGTGGTATACAAAACAATATACTAGAGGGGTAGATTGTTCATTTATGTTCCTAAGGAGCAAAATTCGATGTCGTGAGAGTCGACGCCTCTCTAGATCTAAACCATCAGACGTTGAGAAAGGCTACTTGGCAACTGGTCACCATCGGCCGATCACTATATAAAGGCAGGTCGCCAGGAGAGGTCGTGCACATTCGCCCACCGTTCCTCAAGATGAAGATCTTCCTCCTTGGTAAGAGTTCCCAACAGTACATAAGAACTATCTCTACAGTCTACCGTAAACGTAACACTATTTACAATCATCATTTTACTTACATGTCTTAGAACTTTACTGAATATAAAAACAGTCCAAAGCGCAGATGTGTTCACCTTATGATTTGTGTGCATTAGTGTAACTAAAGAGTCGACTTAATACGATAGATTCTTGCTACTCAACACCTGGGAAATTTTGCTTCAGGCACATATAAACTACAAGATTTGAATATCAGTTATTGACTGTAAAAGGTAAAATATTTCATGACACTCCAATGTCCTCTGAGGTGGCGCTCCGTCACACTGCTCCACTCATTCACAATGTCCAGATATCAACACCATTTGTATGTAAATATCGACAGAGACGAGGCTATCCATCGATAGGATTACAATGGTAGGGTATTACTCTCAATCCTGTGTACACTTAAGACTAGACTATAGATGCAGGAGTCTTGAATCCTTTAAACCACCTTTAGGTTAAGGAAATTTGTCCTCCTAATCTAACCCTCACATTTCAGGCTCCCTGTTAGTGCTGGCCTCTGGTGCCAAACTAGACAGCCTCTCCGGCCACAGTCATGGTGAGGAGGACTGTCGCACACCAGACACCCACTTCGCCCACAGTCAGACCAGCCTGGGACACAGTGGTACCCATTCCCTCAATCTACCAGGCAGCCAGTCCCAGAGTTTCTCTGGCAGTCGCGCAAACATTTTCTCCGTCGACCAAGGCCTCACTCACCTCAGCAGCAGCACTAGCCAGCAGGATCTGAACCTAAACAATGCTCAGTACCAGAGGTACTCAACTCAAGGACGAGTGAACAGCAACAACAATCTACGAGGCCTTCAAGGTCGAAGTGACTTGTCTGTCCTGACTTATGAAGCCGAGAGGAACCAGTTCATCCAGGGCCAACAGTCCAACAGGAACCAGTTCAGCCAGGGCCAACAGTCCAACAGGAACCAGTTCAGCCAGGGCCAACAGTCCAACAGGAACCAGTTCAACCAGGGCCAACAGTCCAACAGGAACCAGTTCAGCCAAAGCCAACAGTCCAACAGGAACCAGTTCAGCCAGGGCCAACAGTCCAACAGGAACCAGTTCAGCCAAAGCCAACAGTCCAACAGGAACCAGTTCAGCCAGGGCCAACAGTCCAACAGGAACCAGTTCAGCCAAAGCCAACAGTCCAACAGGAACCAGTTCAGCCAGGGCCAACAGTCCAACAGGAACCAGTTCAGCCAAAGCCAACAGTCCAACAGGAACGAATACGACCAAGAACAACAGTTCAATAGGAACCAGTTCCTCCAAGGTCAGCAATCCAACAGGAACCAGTTCTCTATTCAGAATCAACAGACCAACAGGAACCTGTTCTCTAACCGAAACCAGTTTCTGAATAACAACCAACAGTCCAACAGGAACCAGTTCTTCGTCCAGAACCAACAGGCCAACCAAAACCAGTTTTCCAATCAAAATCAGCAGTCCCTCAATAGCCAGGTATCAAGCCAGGGTCAGTACTATGAAGGAAACAATGAAGGCAACAAGCAAGAGTACAGCCTCACCAACACACGATATTCAGCTGCCAACCTTGCCGAAGTAAACGCTGGCGACTTCTCCTCCTTCAGATCTCAGAACCAGCAGCAGAACGCCCAGATCCAGTCAGACCAGATCCAGGGAAAGAGATTCTCCTTTGACCAGAACCAAGGCAATAGAAGATTCCAGTTCGACCAGAACGCTGACAACAGCAGGACCCAATCTGTTTACGATCAAGGGCTCAATAGATTCCAAATCAACCAGAATCTGGGAAGCAGCAGATTCCAGGTCAGTCAGAACCAAGGAAGTCAATTCCAGTCCCAAGGTTTCGGCTCACAGAACCAGCAGGGACAATCGTCTTCTTTCAGGACTCAAGGTTTTCAACAAGGACTCGCCCGTCAAGACCAACAACAACAACAACAACAACAACAGCAATTTGACAGTCGTCTCCAGTCCCATAACAACCAGTTCCAACACTCAGGAAATCAGTTCCAGACCTCCAGTCAACAGTTTCATTCCAGCAACAGACAGGCTGCTCACGGATCCCAAAATGCCCTCAGCAGTCAGTTCAGCACCAACCTCCAGACCTCCCAGGTAAACTTGTCATGTCTCAGCCTCTCCAACTCTTAAGTCATTACTGAATGTTATATGACCATAAAAAGCGGCTTTTGACGGTGTAATACATTATAGTGAGAAGCAATACAACTTCACAGTCGTTGCTGGAAAACTAAAAGAACACTTAAGACATAAGTTCTTTGTTCCAGTGAAGTAAGTTTAAACCGTAAGTGTTTCACTCTGGCTTACCAATAAGTATAGGATTATCTAATGATAAGATTATAGCATAGGTTAATGATACACTGGCACTCTGTCGCCTCAGCTGAAAGAGATCGCTGGTCGTATCGAGAACGATGCTGGCGACAAGGTTCTTGGAGTCTTCCAGACTTTCTCCGTGCCCGCCACAGCCAGCCTGGCTGAGGGACAGATCTCATCCTCCTTCTCGTAAGCATAATAATACATTCTATTTTCATGAGTTACTCTTTCCCATATACCACACCGCTGATGTTCAAAGTCAAATGCTTCTTTATACACAACTAATGTTGATGACGTGACAGGTGCTCAAGCTACGGCCAGGGCTACTTCGCTGACCCTGAGAGCAGCTGCCGCATGTTCCATGTCTGCACCCCAGTCCAGGCCACAGAAGGCCACACCACACAGTACCGCTTCACGTGAGTACCACAACCTCCTCCACCTGCCTTAGTGACCTGCAGACTCACGGGTATCATAGATATCAAGTATAATCTAAACGTTAATTGATTCAGTTCTTTGTGTTTATCTTAATGATTTACAATTACGCACCAGGTACCATTGGGGAATCGACGTTTTCTAAAAGAGATAACATCTCAGCTTTGTTTCCAACTCAAAAAGTTTAAAGATTACTACAAATCACTTACGGTAATCAGAGACACCATGTGTTCTAATCGTGTGTTGTTGTTGTGTGTTGCGACAGGTTCCGTTGTGGTGAAGGTGAGGAGTTCGACCAACGCACTTTGACCTGCTCCCGCTCCTCCACCTCCTGCAGTAGCGCCTCCTCCCTCTTCAGCAGCAGCAAGGAGAGGTCTCAACACCTCTACTCCGGGTTCTCCTCCTCTGCTGACGTGTCTGCTGATAAAGGCACTTGCTACCTAGCGAGCAACAACATCATCACTGGGGTGCGTCGCAAGTAGTGTACGTACGACCCAAGGTTTGACCAGACCCTCTCCTGACGATAGACCCCCACACTGCTTACCCCCGGCTCACGTCTCCACGTCTGCCACCCTCGTCATGAACAAGCGTCACATGGAACTATAAGCTTCTTGCAAGAATACAAAAATATGAATAAAAAATAATTAAGAGTTAACACCTACCTATATTTACCCTTTCGTAGGAGACAAGAAACAAATAGTTAAGGGAAAAGTTTACTTGTTACTGACCTCAGTACGAGAGCGAAATGTTCAGGAGAACAAATATAACAATGTCGCTCGTGAACACACTCTCCGGCTGTAGAGTCGCCCAGCATCAACATGACCCGGACTTATCCAAGCCTTTACCCTTGGTCCACTTACCTTCGAGTTATGGCTAACTGTGAAGTCGGGGACGAGCTCTTGCGACACACCGAAGCACTCGGTCTTGACAGAGATCATGCAACTTGAGGCTTCTTACAGGTCTGGCCTAGCGTCGACCAGGATTTTAGATGTGTCTGATGATATTCCCAGCGACTGTAGTTCTGCCAGAGCGGGAAGAGGCCTGGATGGGTGTGACGAGCCTGGGCCTTAACAAAGGAGTCATATTGCAATACCTGCAACGTTTGTGGGCATCTGTGCTGGATCGCTGGCAAAGAGTGGCAGTGTCTGTTACGGCACTCGAGGGTGATTGCAAGAAGTAACTTAAATCCTATATATCTATATATACATATATATATATATATATATATATATATATATATATATATATATATATATATATATATATATATATATATATGAAATAGCTATTCTTGTTCGATACATCAGAGTCGAACCATTGTCTGTTCGGAACAAACAACATTGTTTTAAACATCATACTTAAACAAAACTGTACTTCCAGTGATAAGAAAAGACATACGAAACACTTACTACAATTATCGTAAACAATGAAAACAATGGCATGAAAACGTAACGCAACAACATAACATAACGTAATGCAGTAACTCGTTCGAAGCGTCAGATCCACTTCTCTAGTATTGACACAAGCTCGGAAGCAAAGGGAATCTTTGGGCCATACACACTGTGGGGTAGGACGTGGTCTTAGAATTCAACACCTGAAGAAGGTGTTGAAAGACTATCCAGTGGGAGGTTATAACTGCAAGACATCTCATGACCCCAACAGATGAAAGGGCTAAAGTTTACATAGCTAAGCAACTGACGAAGGGTGTTCTGAAGTGAATCCATTGCTGTCACTCACACGATCCTTGTTCATCGCGATCTGCTGTAGTTCACTGTGGGATTTTGATGGCCACAGTGCATGAGTCCTAGAATGCTAAGCTCTCTTAACGCACCTGGTCATGCCTTGATCAAGCTTTACTATGACCAAAACCAAAGCTTAGCTTATAGTGACGTCAGACTTCGTTCTCGCAAAACATTTCGAACCCGGATGATAGCACTTTTTACGCCATCTGTAATGAGACAGTTCTTACGATCTACAGAGCGAAAATGAGGTCTATTTATGAGTGTCATTGTGAGGTATCATTTTCCATCAATAGCAATAAACTGACACATCAATTCTGTTACGAAATTGGGGACATACAGACGTATTCCCAACAGAAAGACTAAAGAGAAAAGTACGTATGACACTCTTATTCAATCAGACATTACGATATTCTACGCTATATCAAATGACTATATCTAAAGTGCATGCACTGCATAGTTATAAGAAGTATAGAGTGTTTGGTTATAAATGTACAAACCTGTCATTACATAGTTTTGTACCAACACAGTCATATGTTAAATACTTATTGAACTGAATACACTTCTATCCTCTAAGTTACCTAGCTGCCATTGTAGGACAAGGCAATAATATCCCCTGAAGTATTAAAAGATATGGAACGTGTTCTAGTATGTAATTAGGATCAAGTACAGTCCAAGAATGTGTTTGGATTCTCAGTATCAAGAATCGCATTTTACGATAGCGAGTTCACTACACTGGGTAACTCAGTGTACCACTGTATACAGTCAAGAGAACTACGTAAGTGCCAAAAAGACTCTTAACTCCTCTTCGTTTGTGGTGTGTGTTGTTTGTGGTGTGCGATGTTTGTGGTGTATGATGTATGTCTGGAATGATGTTTGTGGTATACGGTGACGCATCTTCAAGTCCCCCGAAGATCTGGGACAATGGAAGAAAATGACATCATGTGACACTGTCGGTCATACACCTCGCCACTGAATCCATCAAGATGGGAGAGATGGTGTTCAACCATTTATTTAATATAGATTCTCTTACCCCGAACTTAACACCCTACGCTTGCTTTGCTTATAGTCTAAACATCTGGTAGAGTGCTGGATGAGAAATCAGACACCAATCAAGTGCCGTAAAAAGGATCAAATTAACATGATATTGTATTCTGCTCTTTTTATTGCATTGCTCAAGACTGTTAAAAAGGTGTCACTCGTACAGTGACAACGGATCACTGGTCATACATAAACATGTGGAAGACGTTGTGCCAGGGAAGGCGGTGCATCTGTAGCCTCGGTCAGGGTTCTAGATGAGAGTGGGTTTTGCGTGGGTGTCGCACACTACTTGCGACGCACCCCAGTGATGACGTTGTCGCGCGCCAGGTAGCACAGGGCGGCTTTGGACACGTCAGCGGCGGAGGAGAAGCCGGAGAAGAGGTGCTGAGACTTCTCCTTGCTGCTGCTGAAGAGGGAGGAGGCGCTGCTGCAGGAGGTGGAGGAGCGGGAGCAGGTCAAGGTGCGTTGGTCGAACTTCTCACCTTCGCTGCATCGGAACCTGTCGCAACACAGAAGAATCAGTTAGCTCACACGCCGCGAATTCTACGACAAGAATATGACTTCTCTCGCTACAGTCTCTGAGATATGTAGATCCAGGACAAATTTCACAATTCCAAGAACTAGATCCAGAACCTTTGTTAAAGTCTCACGCTAGTGAGCATTCCGTTCTCTAGAACCGACAGCACGACAGATAATCAGGAGCCTTTGATGCATGTGATGCACAGCGTTTCCATCACTTATCGTCTACAGTTACCTAAGCCAGGAGGAGGTTGTGGTACTCACGTGAAGCGGTACTGGGCAGCGGAGCCGTCTTGGGCCTTCACTGGGGTGCAGACATGGAACATACGGCAGCTGCTGTCAGAGTCAGCGAAGTAGCCCTGGCCGTAGCTTGAGCACCTGTCACGTCATCAACATTAGTTGTGTATAAAGAAGCATTTGACTTTGAACATCAGCGATGTGGTATATGGGAAAGAGTAACTCATGAAAATAGAATGTATTATTATGCTTACGAGAAGGAGGATGAGATCTGTCCCTCAGCCAGGCTGGCTGTGGCGGGCACGGAGAAAGTCTGGAAGACTCCAAGAACCTTGTCGCCAGCAACGCTCTCGATGTGTCCAGCGATCTCCCTGTACTGAAACGTCGGGAGGACAACAGTCTGTATTACTCTTCATGATTTCATTCCTCTGGACGCAAGGAAAAGTTAGTAAGCAACAATAAGAGAACCTTTTCAGCAACAATGGGAAGCTTCTTCAGTCATTAGCCCACTATAATGACTAAATACTTCATAATGTTTCCTTCAGATTTAAAAAGATAGTTTAATCTATTGCATTTATTAATCGTAACATCAACAAGGAGATATTGCAATGATGATAACCGTGGTAAATAACAAGAGACAGGTTTTCGATGTCGAATTTACCTTGGCGTTGCTATGGTCTGTGTATATTGCATCAATTCCTATTTCAGAAAAAGTACCTGAATTTGAAATTTAATCACTGCAACAGACCAGATTTGAAGGTTTGCTTGGTCACCAGGAGGAATCAGTTCTCCACGAGTGGGTCACTTGTTATCAAGTTGCAAAAAAAAGGATCTTAAAAGACAAGAACAAATGACAGTTAACGTAAGTTAACTTGGAGAACCATGTGAATTTGCTACCATTCATAGCTCGTGGTCATTCCAGAAATGTACTGCTAGTTAGTATTTTCCTTTTTCTTTTATCTAGATGGATTTCCAATGAAACTTTTTAACAAATAAAGCTTCAACATTTTTTGAACGAAGTGAGCAACAAAAGTGTCATCGTTTCTCCTCTCAAAACTGGACTTCAAGTTCTAATAAAGTAGACAAAAAATTCTTCAACGAACATCGCAGCCAAAGTCTTTTTGGCCACTGGAAACACGATGGTGTACGTTCCTATCAGAGACGTAGTTAAAAAGATCTAAGAGGATATCTATAATATAATATAAATACACGAAAAAAATTATATTCAAGTTGCAAAGAGAAAAATTTGATCTAATCATCTGTTCTTTTGGTGTTTGATCATTGACAGGAAGTTTCATGAGCTCAGAAAGAAAGCGAGGGTACTGGAAACCTACCTGGGAAGCCTGGAGGTTAGTGATGGCCTGATCTTTTGAAACCTGGGTTTGGCTACCGGTCGAGTGGGTCTGCTGGCTGGAAGTCTGGAACTGATTTCCAGAGAGCTGCGCCTGGCCGGAGGTCTGGAACTGACTTCCAGTGCGTTGTGCCTGGCTTGAGGTCTGGATCTGACTTCCAGTACGTTGTGACTGGCCGGAGGTCTGGAACTGACTTCCAGAGCGTTGTGCCTGGCTTGAGGTCTGGATCTGACTTCCAGTGCGCTGTGACTGGCCGGCGGTCTGGAACTGACTTCCAGTGCGTTGTGACTGGCCGGAGGTCTGGAACTGACTTCCAGTGCGTTGTGACTGGCCGGTCTGGAACTGACTTCCAGTGCGTTGCGACTGGCCAGAGGTCTGGAACTGACTTCCAGTGCGTTGGGACTGGCCGGCGGTCTTGAACTGACTTCCAGAGCGTTGTGACTCGCCGGCGGTCTGGAACTGACTTCCAGTGCGTTGTGCCTGGCTTGAGGTCTGGAACTGACTTCCAGTGCGTTGTGACTGGCCGGTCTGGAACTGACTTCCAGTGCGTTGTGACTGGCCGGAGGTCTGGAACTGACTTCCAGTGCGTTGTGACTGGCCGGAGGTCTGGAACTGACTTCCAGTGCGTTGTGCCTGGCTTGAGGTCTGGAACTGACTTCCAGTGCGTTGTGCCTGGCTTGAGGTCTGGAACTGACTTCCAGTGCGTTGTGACTGGCCGGCGGTCTGGAACTGACTTCCAGTACGTTGTGACTGGCCGGAGGTCTGGAACTGACTTCCAGTGCGTTGTGACTGACCGGCGGTCTGGAACTGACTTCCAGTGCGTTGTGACTGGCCGGAGGTCTGGAACTGACTTCCAGTGCGTTGTGACTGGCCGGAGGTCCGGAACTGACTTCCAGTGCGTTGTGACTGGCCGGCGGTCTGGAACTGAGTTCCAGTGCGTTGTGACTGGCCAGAGGTCTGGAACTGACTTCCAGTGCGTTGGGCGGTCTGGAACTGACTTCCAGTGCGTTGTGACTGGCCGGCGGTCTGGAACTGACTACCAGAGCGTTGTGATTGGCCGGCGGTCTGGAACTGACTACCAGAGCGTTGTGACTGGCTGTTCAAGGTCTGCTGCTGCTGGTCCTGCCTCACGCGTTCATTCTGGAAATCTCCTTGATTACTAAATGAAGAAGAGAATCCCTGCTGGCTCCTAGAAGTTGAGGCTTGGTTTTGGGACCGGCTTCCCTGCTTCTGGACGAACTGGAACCTGCCGCTGCTGCCTTGGTTTGCGTCGGTTTGTACCCTGCTGCCACTTTGGCTGTGGCTAAATTGGAATCGACCGGTTCCCTGGTTCTGACCGGATTGGATCCTACTGCTCCCTAAATTCTGAGATGTCTGGAACCTATTGCTGCCTTGGTTGCGGGTGAACTGGAACCTTCCGCTTCCCTGGCTCTGGGTAGATTGGAACTGAGAGTCTTGCTTCTGGCTCTGGCTGGGAGCTGAAGAAGATGATCGACTGCTGCTGAGGCTGAATCGCTTATTGTCGCCTTGATTATCATTCTGTTGGGAAAACTGACCACTCTGCCTGGATACCTGGTCACTGGTGGACTGACGGTCTTGGTTCGAGAACTGGCCCTCTTTGACCTGATAAGTCTGGACAGAGAACTGGTTCTTGTTGGTCTCTTGACCTTGGCTAAACTGGTTCCTGTTGGACTGTTGACCTTGGCTGAACTGGTTCCTGTTGGACTGTTGCCTTGGCTGAACTGGTTCCTGTTGGACTGCTGGCCTTGGCTGAACTGGTTCCTGTTGGACTGTTGGCCTTGGCTGAACTGGTTCCTGTTGGACTGTTGGCCTTGGCTGAACTGGTTTCTATTAGACTGTTGACGTTGGGTGAACTGGTTCCTGTTGGACTGTTGGCTCGAGGCAGAGAGATTTTCGCTGCCTTGCACACCTTGTTGGCTGCTGCTTACTTGTCCTTGAGCTGAGAACTGCTGCCCCTGTGTGCCAGACAGACTGTGGGACTGACTGCCTGAGAGACTCTGGGAGTGACCGGCTGAGAGACTCTGAGACTGGCTACCGAACTGGCTGCTAGAGAAGCTGTGTGACTGGCTACCAGAGAGACTATGAGACTGACTGCCACTATGGGCCAGACTGCCATGACTCTGCTCGGAACTATACTTGACGTGGACGAGGTTGTTGTTCGGCGTGCGCTCGAAGTACTCCTCTTCGTGGCTGTGGCCGGAGAGGTTCTCCAGTTTGGCACCAGAGGCCAGCACTAACAGGGAGCCTGGAAGACGATAAATGAAGGAATTGAGAGAGAGAGAGAGAGAGAGAGAGAGAGAGAGAGAGAGAGAGAGAGAGAGAGAGAGAGAGAGAGAGAGAGAGAGAGAGAGAGAGACCACTGATAGAGAAAGCTCTATTGTCGCAACCCCAGACTCACCTCAGCTTCTCCACTACTTTCGTCTCCTTGAATCACACGTAACATTCCTGAATCATTTTTTTTTTCTTTAGCTTTGCAGGAACACAGTCATCGTCTGATCCTCGTAAGGGCGTTATTGTGGTGACAAACGCCCCTCTCCCTCGTCTCAAATGACATGGGAAGTGTGGTGCTGAAGCAGGTGTGGGAGCTGGACGTCAAATTGTCCAGTGTGATTGAGCGAGAGATGAGAGGACAGGTTTAGAATGATCCCACGACAGAAAACCTTCATTTCAACGTTTTTCAAATACCATCGAAACAGAAGGAGACTTTTAATTCACAAAGTGTCTTTGCCTTAGAGATGAGCCAGTTAATATAATCACAGAAAATGGTCACTGGATAGATCAACACCTTCATAAGATTTCGTAATATTAAATCATAAGGTTGTTTATTTAGCAGGACTCAATGTACGGCTGATCTGTAAAGGCAAGACAAGTAGTAAGAACACTGTATCTGATCGACAGAAGGATGTGTGAATATCACACCTGATCGAAATATGTAAAGTAACTTTGGTGACATTTTGGTAAAGTACTCTCTTTGCTACCTTACCAATTCTGTCTTTCGCTTTACACAAAGTCTTTGGACTCTGTAATCATACACAAATGGCCTTCTGGAATAGGGTTAGGTGGACACGGATAGAACGCGCTGCCACAGTCATCTATGTTTACACGTTATGTTATAATCCTCTGCTCATTGTGTGGCTCTGACGAAACCTCTTCGTAACCTGTTGGTGTCACTGTTAGCAGGATGAACATAGTCGGATTCAGCAAGATTCTGAGAGAACTCTAAATTAGTGACAATTTAGGCAAATGTGTATTCTCAAGGATTCCTAAAACACCTCTTTAGTAGTATCCAGTGCACAAGACTTGTGTCATCTGCTTGAACCAGCCTACCCCACCCTCCCACATATATAAAAGACTGTTCGCATGTGGCAGAGATTTTGGGGGGATCGAAAATCATGAGACAGAACTGGAAGGATAACATCCTAAGTTCCTATACATCTGCTGGAAACCCTCAAATGACCAACAACACTTCACAACTAATCATTTGGAACTGCATCACGGACGGTATAACTCGTTTCATCAAAGGTATCTATAATGTTGACGAAGGTAAAACGGAGGTGATGAACTATGTCCTTTAAGGCAAGGTTTTTACCATTATTCTAGAGATGTTGATAGGTCCCAGAACTGCTGGAGGAGGAGGAAGAAGTCCTTACCTAGGAGGAGGAAGACCTTCATCTTGTTGAACGGTGGGCGAATGTGCACGACCTCTCCTGGCGACCTGCCTTTATATAGTGATCGTCTGGTGAACCGTTGCCAAGTAGCCTTTTCTCAACGTCTGATTTGGATCTAGTGAGGCGTCGAGAGTCACGAGAAAGTGTTTAATAGGTTAAAAAGGAAGGAGGACAAAATTACATATGCATTTTTCTTACACGGTTATCAGTTAGCTATGGAAATTCTTCATCAGGGAAGTTCACGTGAAGTATTTGAAAAATGACGTTTCCAACTTGAAGTTTATCATTACTTCAAAACCAGCCACTCAAGTCTTCTCTCCCCCCCTTCCTCCCTCACCCCTTCACCCCCACCATACCCTTCCCTCCTCCTAACCGCCATAACCTGCCGACCTTCCTTCCCTCCTCCTCCTCCTTCCCCAACACCGTCTCTCCTGCCTACCAGACCCGAGGCCTGAGGCGGCGGCGTCACCACTTGCCAACAGCCCCGAAACCCGACCCAGCTGGACGGGAGAACTTGAAGGCCTCAGCTGTTGACAAGCAGCGTGAGAGGCTAGACCAACGGGTAGCAACTGGAGGTGGTTTCACCAACTGAGGTGCTTGTGTCCTGTGTGTCCCTCCGTCGTTCCTGCGCGTTGCGTTGCGTCCGTCCGCCCATCAAAGAGATCAGCCTAGCCTCCAAAAGACGATGGAACTGCAAAAGGAGAGGACGGAAGCTGTATGATAATTAGTCCACTGTGTGGAATCTCGTTTGTCTGAATGGATGAGGAGTTTGTTTTTCGTGTTTGTTGGCCGTCAGGGAAAAGGGTCCGAGAAACTTGCTATGGTCTTGGATCTTCTCTTCAGATAGAGAAGGTGTAGGACTCAAATCCAGAAGGTTCATAGGGCAACCACATATACATCATCTGTCACACAGTTGTACGAGGAAACAGATCACACATCACATTGACTGCAAAATGTGTCATGACTCAAAAACCATTCGTACAAAAGACTCTGACACTGGCATACCACTTGACCAGTGGTTTATAAAGGTGTGACGTATGTTAGACAAGCGTGGGAGAAATAGGAACGAGGAGGTTTCCCAGCGACACAGACGAACATTTCCAGAAAATATTAAGATACGTGGTGGGCTGGGCCGTGCCAGGTGACGTATCCTCAATATCATTGCTCACACTTCCCTTCCATTAGAAGCTGAACTGCACTTCATGTGACGTACGACGAGATCTTGCTTGACAATAATTATCATCATTACCATAATGATCCTAAGGAACTACAAGAGCGATATAGTCGTAACAGTACCAGTGTTCATGTACTTCATGATCTTAGGTCATCATCGAAGACTATATCATCAGGCAAAACTAAGCGTCGTACTTCTGTGCTTTTCAATCGACTCTCTGTACATCTTGCAGCCTCTTAGTAAAGGGAGATCTTCGACTGCAATGGCGAGATGGCTTATATAACTTCAGGCACATAACTTTATAAAATCATAAGTGATACATAAGATCCACTTCGTGACGTCTCCCCACAAGTGATAAACGGATAGTCAAGGCTTGTACTCTAAGAACAAATACAATCCCCAACCATTTGACTGAATCAATATAGATTTTAGGTTTCAAGATCACCGTTTCCTTTGATTTACGTTCAGCGACGTATATAAAAAAGAGAATGTTTTGAAGTTATCTTTTTTTTTTGGTTTCTTCTCTTGACTTGTTACACTTTTCTTGAAGTCTTGGAGGTGTGTTGTACTGGGGCTTCCGGAGAGAACTGATATGCTTTTGTGCTTTTGAAGACGTCAGTTCTTGAAGCATATACATATATACAGACATACTCCAACGCTTTTATGATATAACCTTAAAGGAATTAGAAAAATAGATCATTCTAACGAATGAATATAATGATATCACTAATGATTACTGCAATAAGGATGATGATGTATATATATATATATATATATATATATATATATATATATATATATATATATATATATATATATATATATATATATATATATATATGATGATGAGGATGATAATGAAAAGCGTAAAACGAGTGAAGATATAGCAATGATGAATAACAAAATTAGGAAATGAATAATGATAATGTACCTTTGAAATACTTCATGACACATCTGGCAGTGTTGTTTTGTCTTGATGTCAAAGCTTTGCGTCGTGTATTACTATAGATGGAAAAATAAGACCTCTATGGCTTCACAACATTCTGTCTGGTAATAACCGCTAAAACCAACATATGGAGAGTTGGAGAGATCTCTGGGTTTCTCTTAGGATCAGGTGGAAAGCGATGGTTTCTGAGAAAACAAGGACGTTCCTTGAGATGCGATACTTTAGGATGGGTATCCCCAGATCATATGAAAATACTGGAAGTCCACAGGACCTTATAGTTTATAGCTTCGTGCTCTCTGCCATATTTTCACAAGTACCTGGACACCTGTTCTTTACCATGTTTTCTCCAATGATTCAGTGGAATGCAAAGGTGGTAAACGAAGATGGTAGACGTATTATGGTATGGTGGGTATCAAAGGGTAACTGTAAGACACTTATACCACTGGGTAAAAGAGAGACGAGAGGCTAGACGGAGCTTTAGCTTCGAGTGGAGTGAAAGGTGTGATGTCAAGAGTCGTTTTAGGTGGTCGTCAGGACATGTAAGTTCAGGGAGGTGTGGAACTCGATGTAAGACAAGTAGTAGGAGCAGCTGGTTGAGTAGATATATGAGTCTATGCAAGTTGCACAATGCAAGATCTGGAGAGATAATGCCAATGTGGGAGTTGCTTACGCGTAGCCAGTGACGGATATAGAAGAGGAAGTTATGCAAGACCATTGCAAGGTATGGAATACTTTTTCTTTTTTTTTAATTCTATAGTGACCGACGTGACGCGAGCAAAACGTGTCTCAATCAAGGCCATCTCAGAGGCATGAAAAAAAGAGTAGAGGGAAGAAAGCAGAACTTAATTAAGGCTCCGCAGGTTTGATGTCAGGGGTTGAGTTTGTTTACCACTTTATATACAACTCTAATAACCTGGACTGACCGAGAGCCTCTTTGAAGAAGTACCGTCCACAGTCAAAACAGGGCCATGTACTGGTGTCTGTAATGATCAAACAACCACAACCTCACATATCCGAAGACTTGGGTTATGGTCGATCTTCTGGAGATTCTTATGAGAAAGAATGAAAAAAAGACGGTGCGGAGGAGGAAGAAAATGACAAGAGGAGAGGGGATACAATGATAGTTTGCATCTATGCATGTCTGTGTTGTTTAACCGCACAACGCAAGTACTGTCGACAGAGAGAAGACCGAAGATCGACAATGGAAGTTCTCTTTCCGATGCAGTAGTAGTGTCAAGGGGAGTGTATGGGATGAAAGATTCATATGTAAGAGATTACGTAAGGGACTTATTAGATCATTTGGCAATGTCAGGTTAGATATCTTTTTACTTGCGTTTGGTCAAGCATGAGAGAGCACAAACAGATGATTCACCTGACGAACGAACCGAATTTTCAGTCACCGTTGCGGAAGATGGAGAGAGAGAGAGAGAGAGAGAGAGAGAGAGAGAGAGAGAGAGAGAGAGAGAGAGAGAGAGAGAGAGAGAGAGAGAGAGAGAGAGAGAGAGAGAGAGAGAGAAGATAACCGAAGAAGGAAGACAGACAAAGTAGTGCTCAATGGGGGGTGAAGTGATCTGAAGATGGCGAGGCAGCCAATGAAGCGTAAGAGTTTCAGTACCTGCTGTAACTTAATAAGGGTTACCAAACGACACAATGACTTACCCCCACCCCTACCCCGCCATACACAGTTGCCAATAGCCCATCTACATTCTTGGCGGGATGTGTATACCTTTGGCCCCGCAGCAGGCCTCTGCAGGAGCGGGCAGACTGTGTGGTCCAGAGGGCATGAATCTACTAGTAACTATGAATTACATGAATTCAAGATTTCTTTTTCAGTGTTGGTAAAGAAAGGTCAAAGATTACTCGTGTGAAAAATATTACTGAACCCTTTAATGTGAGGAAGAAAAAGATGGATATATGTAAAAAAGATGTTTATGCATTTGGTCAAGCTGAGTGAAAACGAAATGGAAAGTGAGGAAACAGTGTGTGACCTTGTGGTCTGACATGACGTGAGGTGCGGAATAAGTCAGGTGTGTGTAAAGTTACCATAGTTGTCTACGCCCTTAAGCACGACAGTCCAACCCTTAAGTATGATGGCCTGGCCTTTTTGATCTGACCCTCATAGGTTAGGTCAAAGGTCAAGCCATCGTTCACAAAGGTCAAACCATCATGCACTAAGGTTGTTAATGTATCCCATGATGGGGATCATGTGACCTTAAAGTCTGTGGGTCATGGCTAGACTACGGTGGAATAGAATGCATGCAATCACAGTTATATGCAGATGATGCTCTTAGTTTAATCATCAGAAAAGTTGGACTTTAGTAAAATCATTTTGATGGCTCGAAAAAAAAAATGCCAGCAGCACACCAGCTTACTACATATTTTCTCCAGTGCTGAACTGGAAGTGGAAAGATTCCCACGACCCCCTTTTCACCCCTCACCGAGAGACCAAATGATGTTGAAAGTGAAAACAATTTAGAGTAACGTTTTCTTTACTCAAAAAAAATGGGGAAAGTCTTATGGGCAACATCGATAAGAACATGGTAGATGTGAGATATCTTAGACGTTCTGGGGCGTCATGTCTCTTGAGGATGGTTGTAATAGCAAAAAAAAAAAAAAGAAGCTGAGAACAACACAAGAAAGAAGTTTGTAGACGGTTCTAAACCTACGATAAATAGGCAGATATAAAGTGATGAATAGGCAAGATGTGTCACAGTGGAATAGAAATATTAAACTTGATGTTTGACTTATATGTCTTCTTATTTTTTTTTTTAAAGTTTTTGTAAGACAAGAATGAAACAGAAAAGAGTGAGATCCACAGATACGACAGACCAACAAAGGTGTAGTTAAGATAAAGAGGCGAAGTCAAGAATGACCTAAGGTAAGAATAATGTGGTTGTGAGAGAGTCATTGGCAAGGTCGAAGTTGTGTTTCAAGGCTGGCGAGGTGGTGGACCGGGCATGTAAATACGTATGACAGGTGAGGGACCAAGACTGGTGAAGATGGCACGGCTGGAGACACTAGACACACACACACACACACACACACACACACACACACACACACACACACGCAGGCCGAGGAACAGACCAGCAGCAGGTTTTCTGTTCGTGGGCCAGGGACGACGACATGTCGATGATCTGGTTTAATTATAACCTGCTTCACTGCCTATATACGTTTCCGGTGAATGGGGATCGTCTCCATTTTTATCTTGTCCTGCCCACCTTAGGATCCATATGGACGACTTCTCCCCCACCCTCGCCGGGGAGGGCGGGGAGCCAGGTGTTGCCGCGTCAGGTGGGTGTTGGGTGGCTCAGGGTTCCCAGGGATGATGGTCGGGGCTGGTGCCAACCGGCTATACCCGTCCTGCTATAGCCTCCTCCTCCTCCTCCTCAACAAACCCCATCCTACAGCACCCCATGCACACTCCCCACCCCAACCCACCTCTCCCATAGCATACTATGCACATCCCTTCCATCGTTATGGGATTCCTTTCCATCCCTTCCCTGCGCCTCTAACGCCTACAGACACGTCCCCCTTTTTTCTATTCTCAAGTCTTCATTCTCTAGACCCCTCACCTCCACCGATCCCTCCTCTCCCTCCCTCCCTCGCTTGTTACTCAGTTGGCCTAACCTACCCACCCTCACACACCTCTACCATGCAGGCCTTCCCTCCCTCCCTCCAATGGGATTTCCCATCCCCCTAACAGCACCATCTAGCTGTTCCTCCTCTCCTCCTCCTCCCCCTCTTCCGTAACCTGGTTAACCTCCAGATTCTGTATTGGTTACGTGTCCACCTCCACAGCGCCTCTACACCTAACTTGTTCTTTCATTCTATACCTCGACTGGGGTCTAGAGAAGCTCGGCTTACCACCTGATGATTATCACAGCGGCGCGCCCCCCGGCCTCCTGCACCCCACCTCCCACCATCTTCCCCCAATTACCTGCGCATAGAAAATCCTTGAGGGTGAAGATGGCTCTGTTCAAGCGGCGGGCTTCCAGTTACTACCCAGACCCACGGCTTCCCTGACTCCTATCTAATTAACAAGTTAACACCATAAAACTGTATGTAATTGTTATGATAATTCATTCAGCTGTGCGCGGGATAAAAATGCATAGATACTCTGCGTGTCTTTGATTTTGAAAAAATGCATTCGATCATGGTATTAGGCCAGTGGTTCTAAGTAACTGGCAAAGGCCGTCGACTTTCGTACGAATATACTGAGCACCAACGAGAGAAAAGTCGGGTGTTTATCATTTCAAGGCAACGTATTTGAAATTAATGATATGCAGCTCGGCATTCCTACAGTTGGTTTACTGAGTCCCACATTGTTTTTATATGTGTTGATCACTGCCTTTCTGAGATCGATCTTAGAAAAGAACTAAGAAAATCGCAATTAGTTCTACGGATGATATTATCGTCAGGATCAAAAACCATAACAATGATATGCTGGCTATCTTTACTTGCAGACACACATACGGTGTTAGCCTCTGATCCACCACGTCGTCAAAGAAACACCAAGGCGTTCAAACGACAACACTGACATTTGAAAAAGCAGGCCATCAAAAGTGAAACTTGTTGATCAAACGATTGACTCTTGTTTCACGCAGAGGTTGTGAGTCACACGGTATACTAGATGGGGGAGGTGCACACCATTGGTTACATAACTGACAGACTGGCCTGTAACCAAAGAGTGACGGTAAACGGTCAGTTATCACAATAGTTAATGGTAACATGCTAGGGGGAGTGCCGCAGGAATCAACCCCTTCGCGACCAGTTCTCTTTCTCATGAATATTGATAACAGTGAATTTGGGCTACGCTGCGGGATATCAAAATTCCCAGAGGACAAATAAGCTGGAGAATCAAACCACAACAGAAATCCAGCGTCTACAACAGCGAGGAATCACCGACAGACTATGAAAAGCTGCGCATCACGCGTGGCAAATGAGTTCTAGCATCGGTAAACGCAGTCGGAACTATAAAGTAGATTGTGGTATGATTTCTCCTGAACTACAAAAGGAAATTCAGAGAAAGACTGAAGTGGAATAGTCACCAATGACCTAAGAGCCATGTAAACACCACCACCGCGTAGAGGCAGTCAACCATGAAGGCTTACCAAATTTTTAGGCTTCGTAGGTAGACGGGAGCCGATTCTATCAGACTTTTATCCAAGTCGGTTATTTTCGTTCGGCAGAGGATTTTCAATTGGTGCAATGGTCGGACAAGAGGAGCTGAAAGCAACGTGCGCAAGTACTTTCAAAACCAGACTGGCCAAATACGTCGCTTCATCAAGTCCACGATTGACATTATTTGTGACCCCAAATGTTTTTTTTTTTTTACAATCCTCTGTTTTCCACCCCTCTGTAGTCTAGCAACATGATGCTCCATGCTTCTGGTCTTCTCTATTACCACAAGCAACCTCGACGATAACCTAAAATGGTTTTTTACCGTGTGCATTCCAATGTATTGCTAGCACGTAAGAAGGCTCTGGCCTACTGAGTCTGCATAAGCTAGGCTATCGCTGCCACGAGCGCTTCCACTCCTTCGGAGGGTTAATCATATGATCTCATGTGTGTAGATAGAGATATGGACACACACACACACACACACACACACACACACACACACACACACAAGACCGCTGGGTTACACCGTTAGACAATCAAGCCTTTGGAGAATATACACAAGCCTTCCAAGAAATGCGACAACACATGGTTTGGCGTTCCGTGTGTTGCCATGGGTTCAATTTCATATGGATTCAAGTTCAACCAAACTTCTCTATCGATAGTCACTTTTCATCTCCGTATCGCAACTTTTTTTTTCTTTCTCGGTTTCCAAGAATCATTGTCAGATTTTTTCCCTTATATTCCTTTTAGTACTTGCTCTGATATTTCAGTTTCTTTACCATATCTTTCATTAGATCTGTTCCTTGCAATGTCATATCCTTTGGTGGTGCTCTGAGTTCACTTCATAGATAACATTTTATTGTTTTCATGATCTAGATAGCTTATCTTCGTCCTTTTTTACCTGAAACGAGATAAGTTCACAAGTGCACTTTCGTGAAATAATCACATATCAAGGGAGATAGAAGAAAGCAACATAAATCAGCTGATACACAACGAAGAGACGTAGTAGCTAGGACGCCATTTGGTAAACTACATATCACGTTTACCAAATGGCATCCTAGCTACGTCTCTTCGTTGTATATCAGCTAACTTATATTTCTCTCTTGTGTCTCCCCTGATGATGTGACTATTACACGAAAGTGTAATATGTCTTGGACAATCGTATGTTTACCAAATGGCGTCCTAACTCCGTCTCTTCGATGTATATCAACTGACTTATATTTCTCTCTTGTGTCTCCCCTGATGATGTGATCATTACACGAAAGTGCACTTGGGAACTTGTCGTGTTTCATTTTCCCCGTGGATTCATAGGAATATCTTGATCACGCGCAAAATTGTGATCCTTTGCAATATATATATATATATATATATATATATATATATATATATAGTTATATATATATATATATATATATATATATATATATATATATATATATATATATATATATATATATATTTTCATGTCACATGAAAATCTAAGTAATTCCAGAGGGATTCGTTGCATCCCGGAACCTGATTTGTTCTTTCGAACTTCGAAGCAAAGATGCGCAGGAGTCGCCTTGAACCGTACATAAACTCATCCCAGGATGACCTAAACTGCAGAAATCTGTCCCTCGGGCCTCCTGGAGAACAGTGTAATGATATCATTGTATTTACCCACTGCTCGTATCTGATTTAAAGCTGGTTATCACCGTGTTATCAACACGCTGAACGGTCGTAAAGGGAAGGAAGTATGATGACTTCAGCTCGTTCAGTCTTCATAAAAGTATTTTTCCCTCTGATATTGTTCACTGAAACAAAGAAAGAAATATACATATATATATATATATATGAATGAAAGCATTTGAATTTGTCAGCATGATAGAGGTAATAAAGTCACGTAATACGATAGAGATACTTGAATATATGAATATAATCAGAAAACTGATGCGTATTATGGACAGCGTTCTGAAGCATCGTTGGAACAACATGGACTCCACGATCAAGATGTCTCATTCCACTCCTGCTGCTGACTCAGGTAAGGTTTTCTCAATGAGTTTTAAGAATCCTCCTTTCTTACACTGATAATGATATGTGTTCTATTCTTACGGAAAATTCTTGACGCTGATGAGTGATTTACGTGTGATATTCTCCTTTTCCTACTCTTAAAACCCATCGTAAGGTATGTAAACCAGATGTGATAGGGTTATGAAGGAGAGAGAGGGGACTTGTGGGATCAAATCATGTTAATCAAGTTATGTTAAATACCAATTAGTATAAAGGGGTACAGACGACTTGTTTATGATAACGCTTTAGATCTCTGACAGCTTTAGCTGTTTATAGTATAATTTTCGCCGTTAATAAAGCCATTTTCATACTATTCGCCTCCATTTCCCGTGTTAGCGAGGTAGCATTAAGAACAGACGACTGAGCCTTTTGAGGGAAATCCTCACTTGGACCCCTTCTCTGTTCCTTCTCTTGGAAAGTTAGTTCGTGAGGTTAAAGGTTAAGTTTAGATATGTCTCTGTATAGACACAGGAATCCGACAGTGTGTGGGACAGATCTCATAGATACGATCCTTTGAATTACGCTGGACATTGAATCCACTCAAAATGTTTGCAGTTGTTGGTGGATTCCGACGTCACTAAATATGGTGGCATACAGTACAATGCATCTATTATAGAGGAAAACAGGCATTTTTACGTGGGCAAGTTTTCTTGCTTCTATATCAAGATGCGGACTATTTACACTCTGTAGATATCACACTGGTACCAAAATCGTCATTTTATATGTCTAATTCCTCTCCTCCGCGTCTGCCTTCTACAAGTCTACCAAAAACTAGATAATTGTGACAACTTTTGTTATGTTGAAAATTGTTGGTGAATCCTTGAATAAAGAGATGCAAAAATAAGCTAGACAATCCATAATGTTCTTTTCTACATGGCCAAGGTTACTGTACGTGTGTATGTAATCTCTATGTATTGATGTAGAAAATGCAGCCTAGTTTAATGCATTTGCTGTATGATTTGAAGGGAAGTTTTCCATCACTCTGGTTGTTACTAGGAAATTTTTTAGAGGGTTGTATATTATGAGAATGATCTGTCAGTAATTGAAGATCCTCTTGTTTACGATCATATCTCATATAAGGTCTCAAAGTCTCACCAGATAGACTAGTTTCCCTCCTTCTCTCCCTTATGGATTTTCTCTCTTTATGACACACATTCATCAGAGAAAACCATACGTGGGACAAAGCCAACGGGAACTATACCATTGACGTCTTACCTACTATCACCTACAAAGTCCTTCATTTCATTCGTAGAGATTCGACACATAAACGTCTTTGTTTTGATCTATGACAGGGTTGCAAGCAAGATCGGCGATGAAGATTAATACGTTGGCAACACTGGTGAAGGAAGCGGCCCAAAGGATCACACCTTACATCCTACACACGCCACTCCTATTTACTCCTGCGCTCTCACAGGACACAGGCGTCAACATTCACCTCAAACTCGGTAAGCTAACGTGAAGGTTGAGATGAGAAAACAAGCTTGTGGGTAGAGGATGACCAGTGTGGTGAGGCGTGGCTTAGGGTGGAGCATACGATTTGTATTCATTCATTTTTTTTTGGGCATAGAATGATAATAGGGCATTCTTTTATTGTTGTTGCTGTCTAGATCTGCTGGGGTTTGAAGAGCAAGTCATATAAAATCAAATACTCCAGTCATAAATCTTCCTTTTAGTTACGATGTTCTCTCCACGGAAACATAAGTCTATATGTAAGTGGAGTGGCAGGGTTTTTTTTTTTTATGTACAATGACCAACTACACCTACATGGCTGTAGCCTTTATAATGTATATTTCTGTATATATCTTATCAAATGTGTATGTGTAGTTACTTATGTGTAAGTTACTTACCTAAGGTTTAGAGTTCATAGAGTGTGAGACTGATAGTCTGTGTGTATCTTTCATTATACAAATCTAAACACGAGTTATGCGCATCGCCAGTAATGCACCATAGACCAGAGGAAGCCATTTGACGTAATGACATTCTACGATTCTTTATAATCGACAGAGAATGAGCAGATAACGGGATCTTTTAAGGCGAGAGGAGCGTTCAACACGGTTGGAGTTCTGGCCGCCGAGGGCGTTACCACGGTCTATATTGCCTCCACTGGCAACCACGGCCTCGCCTGTGTGAGTACATCAAGTGTTGACCGTTTGCCAGTGTGTGTGTGTGTGTGTGTGTGTGTGTGTGTCATGTCTGTGGATCTGTATGTAAGTTATTGTGTATTTACGAGCCACATGTAACTACGGTCCAAACTAACAATTCTCTATGTAAACTTTTCATTTCTTAAATTCTTTTTAATTTTCCAGTCATAATACTATATGTTGAAATTCTCAAAAATGAATAAAGAAAAAGAAATTATTATCTTGTTAAAACTTACATTGTGTGTGTGTCGTCACAAGTACTTGGAGAGTGGTAGGGGTGGTGTTGTTCATCCTCTGTGTACACACACAGGTGCCGGCGTGTCGAACTTTCAATGTCGCTTGCCAGGTGGTCGTGCCCGTCACTGCAGACCTGGAGAAGAAAGAGAAGTTGAGGGTGAGTAAGGCTATGCTTGTGTAGTTGTGCATGCAACCACAGATCCCATCCCACAGGATATATATATATATATATATATATATATATATATATATATATATATATATATATATATATATATATATATATATATATATATACATATATATATATATATACATTCCTATATGGACTCCTGCGGTGTAGCGGTTAGCGTTCAAGACCGTGACGCATTCACGGGCCGCCAGGAGGAGGATCGTCCAGTGCATAGGTTCGACTGCTGGTTGCGGCAGCCGTCCACAGTCAACCCAGCTGTTCATCATCCCCACCCTTAGGGGTTGGTCGTTTATATATCGTTAATGGGATGGCCTTGATTAGGGCATCAGCTGCCCGTGCCGTCTCAGCTAACAGAACAAAATGAATAGCTGGTGTTTGGGTAAATCTGTCGCATCTCCTCCTCCTCCTTCTCCTCCTTCAGGCTAACGGGGCCAACCTCCGCGAGCATGGCACGGACTGCAGTGAGACGGAAGCCTTCACACGCCGGTTGGCCAAGGAGCATGGCTCACCTTACCTCTCCCCTTATAACGAATACCTCATCATGGCTGGCCAGGTGAGTTGGGTGTGTTGAAAGGTCTGGTCTCGTCTCTCATACACACCCCCTACCGTGCTTGCTTGTTAAGCGGCCGTCCGTCGTGGCTCTGCTTTTCCTTTTTTTTTCCCCTCCCTCCCATTCCCGTCTCTTGCTTGCTTGCTTGCGTCGTAGGCTTGATTTTTCCTGCTCTTCTTTTTCTCCTTCCCTTCCCTCCCCTTCCCTTCGTTTATCTAATCGTAGTTTTCTTATGATCGTGGAGTTACTGGTTTCTACTGATAAGGGGCCACTCGACCACTCCACAGGGTACAGTCGGGCGCGAGATTCTGCTGGACCTTCCGGAGGTCGACGCCATCTTCGTAGCCGTGGGAGGAGGAGGCCTTATCTCCGGGGTGGCTGCGTATGTCAAGAGCCATCGACCGACGTGCAAGGTAGGTGAGGTAGGGAGGAGGTGGTGCTGGTGCTGGTGCTACTACTACTGCGTCCGCCATTGTATTTTCTGAGCTATATCTACAGAGTGTATATCTCATAGACAAATGATATGTCTCTCTACATGGACAGACGTCAACATCAGCCATCCTAATTTGACATGGTTTCAGAGGTCATTTATCTCCTTGGCTAAATCATTTACCCTCCTTAATTACCTATAAAGATTCCACACGCAGAACCGAAGCTGTATACATTCACCCCTTCATCCATAGAGCGAAAGGGACCCACCGACCCTCAGCTTTCAAATGAACCTGAATATCTTTGTCTTCTCTCCCCCTCCTCCTCCTCCTCATCTTCTTCTCCTCCTCCTCCTCCTCAGGTTGTAGGATGCTCACCTGCAAGGTCGAAGGTCATGCACGAATCCGTGAGAGCAGGGAGGATCATACAAGAAGACTCGGAAGAAACACTTTCTGATGGTACAGCCGGTCAGTATGGCAACAACCCTTTTTGGGGTTTACATTTTCCATCCTACGAGAAGTGATGACAGGGTTTGTAAACATGTTCTTTCTACTCTGGAACTAATGAAATAACTGACTGGGAAGTACATTTCATGGGTGAGTTAATGTGTAAGGTCAGCGCTGCATATATTTTTTTTTCTATGTCTCCTGTAATGTCTCCTGTATCAACATGTAACAATCTTTCTTTTTTTTTATCAAATGTTGATGAGAAATTGATTATCCTGGGTTCAACAGCTTCGTGAAATGCTATTGGCCCTCCATAAATACCAGCTAAGTTCAAATAGATCTTCATTTCAAGGGAGACTCTATATTGCGGCAGTGCATAAATTATGAGGCAAACATACAAACTACACATCATCTGTCACTGAAGAACCTGTAGAAGCTGTGTGCTGCACATACATGAATCGCTTTCTCACGATGGCGTGGAAAGGTTGGAAAGGTGTAGTTTTGCTCTGGTAAACTGTGTCTACGTCACGGAAAAGCATTTGGATATGAATATATATATATATATATATATATATATATATATATATATATATATATATATATATATATATATATATATATATATATACGAACAAAGTGCATAGGAACGCGCACCTTCAGAGAACATACAAACCTCCAACAGCCAGGATCGAACCCGGGACCCCTGTGCCACAGGCGGGAATGCTATCGCCTAGCGGTAGCACTCACTCCCGCCTGTGACACAAGGGTCCCGGATTTGTACCTAAGCACAAGGAAGAATGAAGCATTGTTCAAGTCCTCGAGTGGTGTCATTTAAGTGGGTTCGTATCATCAGATGATAAGACGACGGTACACATAGGATTTGCTCTTCACATTTCCTCGTTGTTATATATATATATATATATATATATATATATATATATATATATATATATATATATATATATATATATATATATATATGTATATATGTAGTTGTAGCTTATAGAATGTAATCTGTAATTTTCATGATTCATTCGTGATCACTTCCATTTTTTGGTGGGGTCTGATGGAACGCTGTCTTTTTCCCACCGGCCACTCCCTCGCAGGTGGGTTAGAGGAAGGGGCGCTGACATTCCCCCTCTGTCGTGACCTGGTGGATGACTGGATACTCGTCGACGAGGAGGAGATCGCCCAAGCTGTCTACTACTGCCTCAAACAACACAGGAAAGGTAAGGAGGAGGAGGAGAGGTGTGTGGGTGGGTGTGTGGGTGGGTGAGAGAGAGAGAGAGAGGGATACCTGTGAGTAGTGAGCGTAGTGTGTTGGGGAGATGTGGATGGGGGTGGAACACTGTTGAGTGGTGTACGTAACCTTGTGGAGTGCTGCTGACCTCTCAAACACAGCTCATGAAGCTAGAAGGATGGTTTTTGGGGGGGAAATGGGGGGCGGGGAGGTTGTTATCGGCTGCTTATGATCGAGTGGTCATTACGATGCGGGATGGGAGATACCGCATGTATATATATATATATATATATATATATATATATATATATATATATATATATATATATATATATATATATATATATATATATATTTGTCATATTTTTTTTTTTGCCATTGTTCACGCCAGCCTTGTGACATCTCTCTTTCCCAGGTGGTCGAGGGAGCGTCTGGGGTAGCCCTAGCCGCTGTGAAAAAGGCCAAGGCTCAGTACCAAGGCCAGCAAGTCGCTGTGGTCATGTGTGGGGCCAACATTAGCATGAAGAACCTCCAGACCATCATCCAAAACTATGCTTGAAAAGTCCTTTTGGTCTGACACTGGCAGTGCAGGTCGGCTGGACTGTTGTACGTCGAGGGATGAGAACATGGTTAGCTTTCTCCCATTCAAAGACGACATTATTATATATTATATATCATCATTATATATTATATGTATACTTATGTATATGTATACTTATGTATACTTATACATCATGGTTAGCTTTCTCCCTTCAAAGACATTATTATATATTATATATTATCATTATATATTATTTGTATACTTATGTATATGTATACTTATGTATACTTATGCATCCGATGCTAAAAATTGTGAGAGGATTTGATTGTAAGATGAATACACAGAGAATCCCCCAGTACAACTCCAAGCGTGTATGTCTGATAATTTTAACCCAGCCACACGCGGAATGATGGAGATTGGACATTGTATTATTAAGACGCGCCGCTGTGGTTCATTCCCGTGAAGATAAAATAACACTATTATGTCAGAAGGTATTTCTATTTCCTCCTTCTTTTTTGTCATTTCTTTTCCCGTGTGGTTGAAACCTAACGAACACCCATAAAGTCCCACATTCCCCCCTACATGGTCGACCAGATGTAAGGGACTTTACCTTTTATTTTGAGAATTAACAGAATTAATTCACAACACAGTTAAATTGTGGACCTTCATTTGCTAGTGTTAGCTGTTGGGGTATAATTATACTAAGGCTCTCAGAGTCAAGCTATATCTATAAACGGATAATTTTTAACACCTATTTTATGTGTTGATAACTCTTAAGATAACTTAAAATTTCACTATATGCAGTGTTTCTCCTAATTCATAGACCCTCTAGTTACGTAAGACGGTACGAGAGTGTTTTATCATTTCGGCAACGTGGCAGACGTACGATGCCACATGATATAAGCATTTTAATGTACAATTTCTAATTAAGTCGAAGTGTTTGGGTAAATTGCCATCTATGTTTTATTTTGTATGATCATAAAATTATTCACAATCAATAGTATAAATTTAGTCCCCTTACTTTATTTAACACATATGTAAGAACTATATTGTAATGATGTTTATTTGAATATATCTTGACTTAATAAAATACCTGAGAAATTATCAATAAAGCAATTCTAAAAGATTATCAAACCTGAAGTACACCATATTTATGGAACGGCTTAGTTTGCGACGACAGCTTACGTAAGCCAGCTTAAAAGTCTGTGATGAAAACATAGTGTGTGATACCCTATTTATGCTACGCTTCGTTATACAGAGGTCTATTACGAATATATCAATATATATATATATATATATATTTGGCTCACAAAACTTCAAAAACATTCTCGGTGTAGATGGCGAGCAGTCACTTAAAACCACTCAAGACATATATATATATATATATATATATATATATATATATATATATATATATATATATATATATATATATATATATATATTATCCCTGGGGGTAAGGGAGAAAGAATACTTCCCACGTATTCCCTGCGTGTCGTAGAAGGCGACTAAAAGTGGAGGGAGCGGGGGGCTGGAAATCCTTCCCCTCTCGTTTTTTTTTTTTTTTTTCAATTTTCCAAAAGAAAGAACAGAGGGGGCCAGGTGAGGATATTCCAAAAAAGGCCCAGTCCTCTGTTCTTAACGCTACCTCGCTAACGCGGGAAATGGCGAATAGTTTAAAAGAAAGAAAAATGAAAATATATATATATATATATATATATATATATATATATATATATATATATATATATATATATATATATATATAACAAAGTTCTTAATTATTAAATGAAGTAAAGGCACATTCCCATTAATAATATGGGAAAGATAGTGGGGGAAAAATGGCTCATTACATAAGACAACTTTAAACACGGAGAGAATGATCTAGTAGTTTGTATGTATCTATATAAATGGGACGATCATAATTACAAAGGGGGGAGGGGAGGGGGGAGGCTGGAGTTCTGTGCTAGGCTGTTTACGAGCGCAGGAAAGGCCTTTATCTTTCCCTTTGTTTTGGCCTCGTGGCCTTTTAGAGAAAGAGAGAGAGAGAGAGAGAGAGAGAGAGAGAGAGAGAGAGAGAGAGAGAGAGAGAGAGAGAGACTACCTCGTCGCTACATGTAAATACAATTTCTTTTTTTTTTTTTGAAAAGGCAGGGGTAAGCGAGTAGCGTTCAACGCACAATACGAGAGGGGAATGGCATACAAACGAAACGCTTCAAAATACCCTCCATAGATAGACAAGAAAAAAAAAATATATAAACCAAGTTTTTTTCAAACATCATTACCGTGCCTAACCTGTCGAGTTTAAGCAACTGTATTTGACACTCGATAATCATGTTTGGGTGAACACCAGCGTCCAACCAACCACCTCGTTCCACCACCACCTTAGCTCTACGGTTGTTCGTGGTAGTCTGGTGTGTCTGTGGTCGTAAAGAAAAAAAAAAGTGTATTATACAAGACCCACAGCGGCCCAATGTACACCTCTTAGCCTGTGAACAAATGAGTATCATCTAGAGTGAAATATGGGTAATTGGGTATTAAGATCTGGTACGGCAGCTGGGAGTTAATTCTACTCATTGTAGTTTTTTGTTTCCGGTTTACCAAAGTGAAATTTATGAACGTCCTAACGTGATTGTTTCCAGATGGCGTTGCAGACGTGTATAAGTAGCTAGTTTGTCTTTTTTTTCCTAATTTTTTTTCTTTATTTGCTACGTAGTTTTGGGAAATAAATATCTCTCATGATTAAACATCATATTTGTGGGCACGAAGTCCACAAATAGGGCATGAGGATTATCTTAATAAAGCATTCATAGATGAAAGACGAAATACTCTTATGGCAACATCTTTAAACAATAAGTACGGCAATAGTTAGTGTCTTTGTGTACATCAAGCACGTCAGATTCGACCAACTTTCAGTACGCCGGTTGGCGTTCGACGAGGAAGTAGGTCCCTGGGCGACCCTTCCAGTACAATGACCGGGTCTTATTGACCTGACCTTTTCAGGAGCGGAGGTCATGATGCCCTCACGCCTTAGGGTCGTGCTCTAAAGGGTTGAACTGTCACGAGAAACGACGCGAACTATGTATGAGTAAGGAAGTGAGCGAGTTTTTTTTAAAGTGTTTCGGATGATTTTGAAAAGTCTCCTGTCGAAGCAGCATCGCTGACCGTGGACACAAGGTGAACCAAATGTTTTCTTTATTTGTGTGAATGATAGTGTCGGTGTTATATACATGCTGAATTAAAAAGAAAAAAACATTTTGCTACGTCTATGTACCTGGGAAGAGAGACAGAAACTGTACCAGTTAAAAACGAAAGGTCGACACAGAAGACGCTGTCGCCATTTTTTCCCCAGACAGACGAACAAACTACAAAACTATAACTTGTAAGGATGATAGAGGTACAGAAACCACCGCGTTGGACGTTGGAAACGTGCCTTTAGTAGATGATGGGAATGCTGGACGTGGTGGGGCCTACGAAACTAGGATTCGAACCTACAGTCAAGGTAAGTGACGAAGTAGAGGTAGAGGGGGGAAAAGTAGATACCACTTTTTATCCACATTTAGTGGAGCAGGTATTGGTTAGGGAGTCACCATTAATCCCAGATTTACTTATGGAGGTGAGGCTGGTATTTGAGTTTTTGTGTTGATGTTTAAGTAGGGAATAAGCAAGGATTTTGGGATTTATGTTGGAGAATGGCGATACGAAACTGCCAGTGTTCATTTGGAGAAGCTGGACGAAGGGTTTTTTTTTTTCTTTTCTGGCCCAAAGTCAGTGATGTTCACATGAGAACTAAACAGGTAGGGAAAATAAGAAATTTGTTTTATTGTTTTATTTTAACTGAGGCATTGTGTGTGATTATTTTTGAATACTTGGTCATCTTAATTCATTTTTTCGTAGGAGCAAATATGTTGAGGAGAGAATTTGATTTGTGTAATTTTATGTTTATGCTTAAAGGTGAATACGCAGGTAAGTGCGGATGTCATTATGTATATTTATGTAGGTGATGGTAAAGGTGTAAAAGGGGGATTTAATAATGTATATTTGTCATTGGAGAATATTTATACATATTACGTTCACCTGTGTTCGAAGTGATAAGCAACAGTGAGCGCGGATTTGGATATCTAATTTTCATTCATGTTTGGTTAATTGAAGCTTAAATAAAGCCGAGGAAGGGATTCGGGTGGTAGTTTTACTAAAGTATAAAGTGTTTAGTGATATTTATTGGTAGCAAGCTTGTGTCATCGTTTTCAATGGCTCCGTACGTCTTCCTGAAGTGGTTGTAGGAATACATTCATCAGTTCACAACCCAAGAATGTCGAGCTAAGTCTGAGCTACGATGTGCTTTGATGTGACACCTTTTTTACAACCTCCACCCATCTCGTATTGCCAAGAAAGTTTCTCGGTTGTAACACACCATGGTAGCCTTCTCATCCCAATTTCTTTTTAAAAGATGATTAAAACGCGATTCGTTATTCCTAGGCTTGTACCTTCAACTGTTTTTATTTTTTTCTCAACTGTGTGATGTCTTTTGTCAGTCGTAATTTATTGATATCAATCATGTAATCTTAATATAATTCCACATTTCTCTTAAGAGTTAGATAGGGTCGGTGCGCTTTTAGCACTTTTAATTTATTAATATTAATCATGTAATCTTAATAGAATTCCACATTTCTCTACGAATTAGGTAGGGTCGGTGCACAAGTACTGTCTCTTCTTTATCCTCAAACGTCACTGCATCACTAAAAAAAACTACATATATATTATCTCTGGCCAGGGAACCATCTTTATAAACAATGCAGCTGTGGTCATTGGTGGCTGCAAGGTTAACAGTATCAAACAGTAGACTTAGGTGGGTATTGGACGAATCAAACTAGGGCCAGTTGTATTGATATCATGAAAATGGTGTTCAAATTCAGGCCATTAATGACAGTGAAGCTGGCTGAACAAAGCCTTTAATATAGGTTCTCGTCCAAGCGTTCTGTTTATGCGAATATATATTCCGGACACGCGAGGAATACGTGGGAAGTATTCTTTCACCCCTATCCCCAGGGATAATATACATATATATATACATATACACACACACACACACACATACGCACATACACACACACACACACACATACAACTGTGGATTATAATACTGTACCTCGCCATCTGCTTTCAGAACCCAAGGCTGAAATCGTTCACGGGGGAACATGTATGTATTCAAACTGAAGTGTTTATGATTTATATAGCTCGGGATTTATATGTATGTATATTAAAGCACTTTCAAGGGCCGCCCTGAATGTATGGTGAGGGATGAGGGGTAGGGGGGTGTTGATCAACTTGTTCAGCGGGTGTTTTTGATAGTAATTTTTTAATTATTATCAAACGCTCTGTATTGTTCAATCCACATTTGCAACACAGCTTTAATTAAGCGTATCCGAGCGATCTGCTTTTTATCGCCGCGTGTTCAAGTCCATTTCGCTCGCGTTCTGTTTTCGACGACTTGGAACAAGGAGTAGGGTGTGCATCGTTGCTGATAGGAGAGGCAGATACAGTAAAGAGTTGGCGTCGTATAATTGTGAAGGTTTTTACCATAAGGACGCGCTGACGCCAGCAGGCTGGCTATCCTGTGAGGCTGTTTGTACAGATAAGGAAAAGAAAAATATATATCGATCTAATATGTTGCATTATGTTTCGTATAGAAGTTTCCTTCCTTCGAACTGCTCTTGTGGGACTATAGATTTAGAGATTCAAAAGTTATTTAAAGATGGTGCTTCTGCGTTGTTAACAACGATGGTTCTCTCGTTTACCTATTTATTTATTTATTTATTTTATTTTTTTTTTTTTTTAGCCAGTTGGCCTCCCTCTTCCTTCATTCATTGGGTGTGCTAACTGCATTCGGTGGGAATCACCAGGTTAATGTACACCGCATTGTTAATTGCTGGTTCTGATCGTGAATATGTCCTGGTGTTTTCACGACCATTTTGAATACGAATTGAGTTAGGTTTCATCGTCTTTTTTGTGGGGGGGGGGTTTCTCACATGGATTAGTGATTTTGTTGATCATACCCTTTATTCAGAGATAGACACAGACATACACACACACACCCACACCCTCGGAAGCCTCAGCAGAGGTGATTTAAGTAGGCGCCCAAGAGAGGCAGGCCTCCTCGCTGGCTGGCTTGCTTCCTCCCTCAGGTTTGGCGCGTCTCCAGAGGGCTGGCGGGTGGTTCCCCCCCCCCCCCCCCCGCGATGATGACGGTTGACCAGCGCCAGCGGCGGTGGACCCAGATCTGTTGTGTTCGCTTAACTTAACGATATTCCGACCACAAAATGAAATACAAAAAAAAAAAGATAGAAATAGTTCCGCTCGGATCTCTTGTCGTCGTCCACCCTCCCCCCCCCCCGCCCCTCACTGGAAATTATGTTCTAAAATAAGCCTTTTTGGTAGGGGGAAGTAAAAAAAAAAAAAAAAAGATCGAGGAAAGGAAAATAAGAAGTGGGTGAAATCTTTTTTTTTTGTAGTAGATATTCTGGACTGAACACCCCCCCCTCCCTTTTTACGCTGTTTAGCCGCTTGATAGATAGATAGATATTGTGGTAGTATGGATTCGTCGTATTCAAAATAATATATCTTGTTCCTCTGGCCGGCCCCTCCCCCCCTCGCCCCCTTTACCACCGTGGCTGAGGTGGTGGGGGGTGGGTGAAGCTGTGAATATATTTCTTGGTTGTCGTGATGTGGAGCAACAAACAGATTTTGAAGAAATTTTTTTTTTTTTGGAGGTTTTGTGTGTGTGTGTGTGTGTGTGTGTGTGTGACGCAAGGTGGGGAGGGGTTAGCTGAAGGATTCTCGGGCGTGTAGGCGTGAGGCACGATGATTTAAAAGATATATAGATCAGTGTTGGGGGAAAAAGAGGATTAGTGGAGCGTTTCTTTAGATATATAGATCAGTGTTGGGGGAAAAAGAGGATTAGTGGAGCGTTTCTTTAGTGTGTGCGGTTATGAAATAAGTGGGGCCAAGTAGAGAAAATGAGGGTAATAGGTTCAGAAGCTCAACCAGGGACCCTAGGATGATTTTATATAAAATATATATATATATATATATATATATATATATATATATATATATATATATATATATATATATATTTATTCCTGAACCAGAGCTAAACTTTTAAGAAAAGCTTCGAACGTGTGCAGATGTGATTTCGTTCAAATAAAACTTATTTCCATAGAATATATATATATATATATATATATATATATATATATATATATATATATATGTATATATATATGTAGTATGTATATATATATATGTATATGTTTTTTTTTTTTTTTTTTTACACCTTGTCGCTGTCTCCCGCGTTTGCGAGGTAGCGCAAGGAAACAGACGAAAGAAATGGCCCCCCCCCCCCCATACACATGTACATACACACGTCCACACACGCAAATATACATACCTACACAGCTTTCCATGGTTTACCCCAGACGCTTCACATGCCTTGATTCAATCCACTGACAGCACGTCAACCCCTGTATACCACATGACTCCAATTCACTCTATTCCTTGCCCTCCTTTCACCCTCCTGCATGTTCAGGCCCCGATCACACAAAATCTTTTTCACTCCATCTTTCCACCTCCAATTTGGTCTCCCTCTTCTCCTCGTTCCCTCCACCTCCGACACATATATGTAATCTCAATCTCTCCTCACTCATTCTCTCCATGTGCCCAAACCATTTCAAAACACCCTCTTCTGCTCTCTCAACCACGCTCTTTTTATTTCCACACATCTCTCTTACCCTTACGTTACTTACTCGATCAAACCACCTCACACCACACATTGTCCTCAAACATCTCATTTCCAGCACATCCATCCTCCTGCGCACATCTCTATCCATAGCCCACGCCTCGCAACCATACAACATTGTTGGAACCACTATTCCCTCAAACATACCCATTTTTGCTTTCCGAGATAATGTTCTCGACTTCCACACATTTTTCAAGGCTCCCAAAATTTTCGCCCCCTCCCCCACCCTATGATCCACTTCCGCTTCCATGGTTCCATCCGCTGACAGATCCATGTATATAGAATATATATATTTATATATATATATATATATATATATATATATATATATATATATTATGTATATATGTATATGTATATAGTTTTTTGAATGCCTAATTTTTGTACATTTTTACTTCTTTATTTCCATATTTATTTAAAGTTGCTCCTTTTGCGTCCTGAAGGGAAACGTGCCTTATGTATATCGTTCAAGATTCGAATATTCATTTAACGCATTCTTTATCTAATCGAAGGAAAGATATTTGCCTCGTTGGATGGATTTTATCGCTCGGCTCCGTCCATTGTTAACGTATTCAAATATTCCTGGCAGTCAGTAGCCACGGTCGCTGTAGCATCTTTCCATCTATCCAGGCACCCTCCACCCCCAAAAAAAAGGAGAAAAAAAGTTTGATTTCCGAAATCATGGTCGATTATCCGGGATAATGTGGGACTGTCTCCCGTCCCAGGCCACAGTAGACGCGGGGAATGAGGTTCCGCAGTGGTGACCTTAATTTATTGATGCTGAGGGTGAAGGTTTATTTATTGATGCTGAGGGTGAAGGTTTATTTATTGATGTTGAGGGTGAAGGTTTATTTATTGATGCTGAGGGTGAAGGTTTATTTATTGATGTTGAGGGTGAAGGTTTATTTATTGATGTTGAGGGTGAAGGTTTATTTATTGATTTTAAGGGGAAGACTTTTAATTTTTTTCATTCCTGCGTTTTTCTTCGAAGGCTTATTATTCGTAATGATGACTTGAAGGCTTTTAATTCCTGTGGTGTTATGATTTATGATGGTGAGGCGAAGGCTTATAATTTTAATTTTTTTTTGTGATTCCTTATAATTCTTGACTTATGATAAAGTGAAGGCTTATGATTCTCCTCAAGGTGGTTTATTTGAGGACATATGGTTCCAGATGGTGAGCTGGGAGGCTTACAAAATTCCTGATGGTAATTTGACAGGAATCCCCGGCAGGGAGGTGAAGACTTGGGGAATACTTTACCCCGAAGTATATATAAGTGAGGTAAAGGCGGCACGTTGAAGTGTTTCCTGACACCTTTTTATGGGTCGGGAGGAAAAAAAGATGGGACGACGAAGGTGTGATCTTCGGAGGTGGGACAGGGGAAGGAAAGAAGAGGATGGAGAGGAAAGGGTGTATTAGGGAAAAGATGGAGAGAGAGAGAGAGAGAGAGAGAGAGAGAGAGAGAGAGAGAGAGAGAGAGAGAGAGAGAGAGAGAGAGCGAGCTTGTCTCCCTGAACGAAGTTTAAAGTGAGAATTCGCACAGTTGGCCAACATCTGCTTCTGCAGGTGAGGCAGACGGAGGAGGAGGAGGTGGCTTCCTTCCCCTCCTCCTATATCACTTGTCTTGGGTTACCATTGACGTGTAATATATATATATATATATATATATATATATATATATATATATATATATATATATATATATATATTTAAGGGGATAAATGGCTGTAGGGGTGACAGACGGGGGTAGGACCAAGGGGGAAACAAGAGTAAAGGGAAAGGGATGTAAGGGGATGAGGTGTGGATGGGAGACTTGAAAGCAGTTTGAAATCTTAGAGTTTAAGATTCCAGATCGCAAGGTCAGTTTCGAAGGCTGATAGCCGAGGTTCAGGTTTCAAGTTCCACTCAAGGTCGGTGTTCAAGTCATGCCTCAAACCCCCACCTCCCCCTTTTCTCTTGTCAAAAAGGTGACATTCAGGATCGGGTTATAAAAGTTACCCTCCGTTGGACCATCAAGGTTCAAGAAAGAAGAAAAAGAGTGTGGCGAGGTAGATGGTGTGTTGTGTGTTGGCTGGGTAGCTGGCTCGCTGGTTGGTGTGCTCGCTGGCTGATGTGTTGGCTGGGGGGTTGGTCGGGCGTCCAGACGACGACTCCACGAAAACTTGTGGTGACGCTAACCTAACTTTCCTGTTTCGTGCAGTCTTGTCTCGTTAGCGCCCCGTACCGGGCTTTTGGAAGAGGGGTCTCTCTCTCTCTCTCTCTCTCTCTCTCTCTCTCTCTCTCTCTCTCTCTCTCTCTCTCTCTCCCCCCGAAGACACAAGTAATTAAACACACACACACACACACACACACACACACACACACACACACACACGTGCGCCCATACGCTTAGACGTACACATCCTTCCTATCTAATCTATCTGTCTATCCTCTGTCTATCCTATCCTATCTATCTATATGTCTGTCTGTCTGTCCTATCTATCTATCTATCTATCTATGTTCTCGCACGATTGCCCATGGCTTCGTTGACCATATCTGCAACAACGTTTCATTAAACCCCCTCACATATGTTTAATATGATCAAGTTACTCAAGGACGTCCGTGGTGGTGTAGAGGTTAGCGTTGCTGACCATGACGCACTCACGGGCCGGCCGGCAGGGTCGAGCGCACGGGTTCGAATCCTGGGATGCTGTTGGTCTATAATTATGGGTACCAGACTTGGCCTAGGATATATATATATATATATATATATATATATATATATATATATATATATATATATATATATGTATATAATATTTCACAGAATGGAAGCCAACATGACAGTAGACCAGCTGTCCTTTCATTAGATATTCTTTATAATGACTCTT